>NW_021531161.1:0-1397 GCF_001605985.2 Dendrobium catenatum | reverse complement strand
ATTGCGCAATTTTAAACCATGGTATTCATTTGTAAAAGCTCCCACTTATCTTAGTATGATGACATCATGTCCCTACATGACTCCTTCAATCGTTTCAAGTTCCTTAAACAAAACTCAAGTTTTCCACCACAATATCAAACATATAAATTACAACATATTGAAAGCCAACACATTACCATGTTGCTTTCAAATCTCTATATTCTAAACTTTTGTTTTTTTTCCTGTGGAAGAATGGTTGCGCTAGTGAGGTAATTATCTTTCCCTCTATCTCTAATAAACATTGTAACTATTTGGTCACATAAAACGGTGGCCTTCCGATGATCCGATTAAGAAAGTAGATGTATTATATTTGACTTACGTTAAGAAAGGTAGAGGTAGACCTAAAAAGACTTTGTTAAAAAATATTAGAAATGACCTTTCTTTTTTAGATTTAGATGAGAATTTGAGTATGGAGAAAAAAGATTCATGTAGCCGACCGCACAGTGGGATAATGGCTTCTTGTTGTTGTTGTTGTAGTATTCACCTTGTGCCAATAATTTTCTTAACCACTAAGATTGTCATGTGGAAATGATTCACGACTAGAGGTGGCGTCAAATGAGAAGCTTCTATCAAAGGCTATTTTGTGTTTAACTACATCACGATTAAGATAGAAGCCTAGAAGGTGAACAAGGAAAAGAACTAAAGAATTAAAAGGACAAGGATGGTCAGAAAATATTGCACTAATATCATGTGAGAAGTATGGAAGAGAAAGGCTAGTTTTCTTATTCCAGCAAGCAAGTCAAAGTATGAGGTAATAAAAAGGAAAACAAATCAGCACAAATATTGGGAAGTAAATGCTTGCAAATTATCTACCTTTCAATGAAAATAAGGGCAAGGAAATCAGGGTACTATCATTAGCAGTAGCAGAAATTTCTTTAGTAGAATTGCAGTGAATTACTGCAAGCAAAACTGTCACCTCCGACTGGTCTAGTTGCCGAGAATGGTTGGATTGATTGCTGCGAGTGTTTGGTGGCAGCTTTTACCTCCTTTATTACTGTTGTCCGCTCTTTCACTTCTTCCCAAATTTGATTCACTTTTCTATTACTGTTGTCCGCTCTTTCATAGAAAAGTGAATATATTGGTAAACTTCTATCATAATTCCCTTTGGAGATGCTGCGACCGGTCTAGTTGCCGAAGCCTTTTACGAATTCTGTAAACTTTAAATTAGGTGGATATTGACGGTAGTTAGGTTATTGACCTGAGTGGAAGAAATTATTACAGGTAGGTTTATCTTTATAGCTGATCTCATTTAGATGCATGACATCTGATGGTATTTTCACGTAATTGTAGATCGTTATGGCACGGTAGAGTTTAGGTTTATTCCTGCATTGGATGGTTGAAATATATTTGTGTGGAAA
>NW_021531160.1:0-232 GCF_001605985.2 Dendrobium catenatum | reverse complement strand
TTTGTCATCCTTTTACACTTCTCCAAGTGTCGGCAGAAAACCATACCGATGTTGTTGAACTTCACTTGAGAGCCTTCGCCGGAGCAACCGTGTGAATATCCCCTCCACACTCCCTTGAAATCCCCTCCAAGGATCTTCTCCCTCTCAATGATCCCTCTCAAGAGAAAACAACTCCAAAGGCTTTTGTAATAGTTCCTAGGACTCCTTATATAGAAAGGAGAAGAAAAACCGT
>NW_021531159.1:0-218 GCF_001605985.2 Dendrobium catenatum | reverse complement strand
ATTCTCCTTTACTTGTGAGGTGGTGCATCCGGCTCTAAATGTTAGCATCACCTCTTAGTGGATTTTGATCTTCTAGCAAAAAGTCGATTCGCTACTTCTTTCAAATGATATATTTTCTCATTGAGATCTCGCTTTAAGAGTAGCCTCTTTTGAATACATAAATGTTGCTTGTACTTTTCACAGGGTCCCATCAGTTAGTATGGGTGTTACCACTGTGA
>NW_021531158.1:0-252 GCF_001605985.2 Dendrobium catenatum | reverse complement strand
GAGTTATTCCCTTCTATCCTTCTCTTCTCTTCTTCTTTCTTGGGTCCCCTCTCATGAGAAATGAGGGGTCTATTTATAGATTTTATGTAATTGCATAGCTTGTAAATAAGTGTGAGATCAGAGGCAAATAGGGAGTGGTCGAATGGACAGATGATATTGAATCCCTTGATTATGCACCATTCGTCAGACATTTGAAGGTCTTAATGATGTCGGAATTCATAGATATTGGGCTCGTTAGATTTGTCTCATCGA
>NW_021531157.1:0-264 GCF_001605985.2 Dendrobium catenatum | reverse complement strand
TATGATGATAATATTCATTCTATTTATACTTAATAGTCTTCTTATTGATTTTTTAGAATTGTTAAAACCGTTGCTACGTCCCAGATTTAAAGTAGTTTCTGCAGCACTCCCTTCTTGCGAAAACAAATACAGAAGATTTGTAGCAGTCATTAAACAAGTGTAAAGAATTTGGTAGCATTTTAAACCACTATTGTTGATAAAAAAAATGCTGCTAAATCCCTATTAAAACATGGAGGCTAATACATAAATAGTTTAAAAATCATT
>NW_021531156.1:0-394 GCF_001605985.2 Dendrobium catenatum | reverse complement strand
TATACTATTTATTTAGACATAACACTAAAAATATTAAACATAAATCCTCAAACTCTCTAAACAACATTTCGCAAACTTCTTTTGGGACTTTCTTCCAAGAAACATAAGGAGCATCATACCTGCTCCATATTATGTCCCGTATTTATGTGTCGGTTGTTTTGACGGGTGAAACTTACAAAAAATATGTTAGGTGAGAAAAACATACAATATAGATTAAATATGTTTGTAGCTTAAGTAAAAGAGAATATACGTATGTGTCACCATCAGGTGTAATCAACATTCGACCATCTGTCATCTGCTTTGGTGCAGCTAGGGTTGAAGGTCCACCTGTAGCGGGCTGAGGGGGTGGTGGGGGATAGTATGGCAGAACATATGATAGATATGGATAAGCAGG
>NW_021531155.1:0-259 GCF_001605985.2 Dendrobium catenatum | reverse complement strand
AATCTCTTTCATACCAAATGAGCTAAGCTCATAATCTAACTTGTTGAACTTATATAATTAAACTCGAGCTCAAACTCAAACTCAAATTACGAGTGACTCGAACTTATCTCGAGTTGTTTACACCCCTAGCAACTCTTATGGCAATATAAATGCATCATATCACACATAAAGTCAGTAGCATCGAACAAAAAAACTAAATAATAATAAAACAAGTTCATTGAAGTATTTTCTACTCAATAGCAAAGAAATGCTCACTTTT
>NW_021531154.1:0-263 GCF_001605985.2 Dendrobium catenatum | reverse complement strand
AGTTAATTACCCCTCCCGATAACGAGAGATAACTTTCAATTAAGGCTAGTCGTCGATCAGATACGTATAGATACGTGTTATCTGGCATATAGTAGTAGCAATGGTTTGGATATTGGTAGAAATTTGATTTGGATATTTTGAAATGTTTGAAAAGTTTGATATTTAAAATAGGAAATTTCACCCTCTAGCACTTAAAGCGGATGGTGGGGGAATGGATGATGGAACTGATCAAGATCCCATGGTTCCGTCATCCCGGGCCATCG
>NW_021531153.1:0-287 GCF_001605985.2 Dendrobium catenatum | reverse complement strand
TAATGTCAATTTGAAAAAGCTTAAATCCCTTATAACAGGCAAATGCGAATAGCACTCTAATGGCTTCCAATCTAGCTACAGGGGTAAAGGTCTCCTTAAAATTTAAACGTTCTATTTCGTTGTACCCCTTAGCCACCAATATTACCTTATTCCTAACCACCACACCAGAATCATTCACCTTATTCTTAAAGACCCACTTGGTTACAACTATACTTTGTCCCTTAGGTCTTTCTACTAGCTCCCAAACATCATTCTTAACAAATTGGTTCAACTTCTCTTGCATGGCT
>NW_021531152.1:0-270 GCF_001605985.2 Dendrobium catenatum | reverse complement strand
TTTTACAACTAATAGTCAAACAAATTTTTAGTTTTTATTTTTTTTTTATTTTTTTATTTTATTTTTTAACAGACTTTTTAGTTTAAGAGCATGGCTTTAAAAGCCGGACCGGACCGGCCGGTTCGACCGGTTAACCGCGAACCGGCCGGCCGGTTCCGGTTTGCTTCAAAACCGGTATTGCATAGAACCGGCTCGGAACCGCTCGAAACCGGCGGTCGAACCGCCGAACCGTAAAACCGGTCCCGGTTTACAATAACCGGCCGGTTCATC
>NW_021531151.1:0-303 GCF_001605985.2 Dendrobium catenatum | reverse complement strand
TGTAATAGACCTTGAAGGTATAATATGAACGTATAAAACAAATATCTCAATCAAAGCTACGACTGTATATTTGCTTAACGGTTTTCATAAGTCACGTGTGTGCATACATCACGCTTGTCGAGGATCATGCGGGTATTTAATTACATGTATGCATGCACGTGTGTATATGTATGGTAGTCATACATACACATACATTAAACAATATCTAACTTCGTGAGTTGCGCATGGCTCACAATTTGGCTTGCTTGAAAATAGAGTTTTTTTTTTTTTTGTATCTCTTCAAGAGAAGAATTCTATTTAGAC
>NW_021531150.1:0-1304 GCF_001605985.2 Dendrobium catenatum | reverse complement strand
ATTCCTTCCCTTATTTTTTGGTTTATTTGGCTGGATAAGAATGATGCTCGATTCAATGGTGTCCCTATGAATCATCAAAGGATCATTCATAATGTTATGGACAAAGTCAAGGCTCTATTTTCTGCTAATATTCTTTCTTTGAAGCATTTTAAAAATGTTAATTTTACTTTGGAGTTTTTTGGTATTAAGGAGGGGTTGGCGCCTTCCTTTGGGCCTACTAATGCTATTATTGGTGCAAGCCTTTGGCCAATGACATTAAGCTTAACATTGTTTGCATTCAGGAGAGGAATTTTACCAGTGCTGGTGGCCTTTTGCAGGATCACTATGGTAATCTGGTGTAGCTTTTGCGGGTATTACGGGGCATTCTTATTGCCTGGGTGGCTCACTTTGTGCTTTCCTTCATGGGCTGAATGTTTGTGTTAATCTTGATGTGAGGAACATTGAGCTGGAGGTGAATTCTGGCTTTAATTTAAAATTTTTGCTCAATAGGGATGATGGTAACTGTACTTATTCCTCGTTTTACACTATTATGAGTATTAAGAGTATTTTAGCTGATATTAACTGCTCCTTTTTGTCGATCAGTGAGAAAGGTAATGCTCCTGCTGTTCGCCTGGCGATGCTGGGGGTTAATTTTGACAGTTTCTATGATTTTTCTTTCAACCTCCTGCCTAATTCTATTAAGGGTTTAATTAATTTGGATCGTATGGGTGTCCCTTATATCACTACTTAATGGGGGTTTTATTTTGGGTTTGCTGTTGTCGTGCTAGGCGGTTTTTCTGTTTTTCTTTTGAGTTTTTCCTGGTGGTGGATGCTTGATTCCTTCTCTTGGGTTATTTCTAGAGGTGGAGCTGGGCAGTTTTCCTGGTCTTCCGGTGTGCTGGGCTTATCCTGCTTTGTTTGGGTTTTTTTCTGTTTGTAGGTGGCTGCTGGGTTCCTGCTTGGTGGCAGCTTTTGGGTTTTTCTGTTTCCTTTTTGGTGGCCCCTGTTTTTCTGGAATCTGTACTTCTTTCGTGTTTTGAACTTCAAGGACCGGAAGATTTTCGGGATAATCTGGTTTACCTGCTGTGATTTTCGAGATCTAAACCATTTTTAGGTATTAGTGATTTATTCCTTTATTTTTGTTAGTATCTTTGTTGTTTCCATTTTGCAGGCTATTCGTTGCCTGATCATATTTTTTGGAAGATGGCATGTGCTGAAAGTGATATCCTTAAGCTTTCTTTTTGGTTTTAGGGCGCCTTCCTGGTGCCGCCTTAGAATGTTTCTAGGTAATTTTGTATTTGGTTAGATGGGGACTTTCTGCTCTT
>NW_021531149.1:0-253 GCF_001605985.2 Dendrobium catenatum | reverse complement strand
TCTGAGTGATTTGTTCAGTGTTTGCTCTATGTCTATTTTGTACTTCAGTATTGTTCTTGTGTTAGTGATTTTCTTTTGTGTTATCTTTCCATGTTTTAGTTGATTGATATTGATATCAAAAATTTTAAATTATAATATTTTTTTTTCTCAGATATCAATATAAGTTTCAATGTTTTGCTGTTAAATGTTTTAGAAATGTGTGTTAGACTTCATGAAATTTATTTTATTTTAATCTTAATAGTGCTTTATTTAA
>NW_021531148.1:0-680 GCF_001605985.2 Dendrobium catenatum | reverse complement strand
CCCAAATCCACACAACGACGATGAGATCAAGAGCAATAAAAGAAAATAATAGAGCAAGAAAGAACCTAGAACTCACAAAGAGATCTAGCTTCTCCTATGAACTCACTAAGAGATCATGAAGGTTTGCACTCACAAAGAGAACATGAAGTGGCAAATTTTCATTCATCAAAAAACTGAAATTACAATGCATGAGGCCTCATATAAATAGGCCAAAATGAAAAAATAAGAAATGACACAAATGCCCTTCCGGGCTACATAAGCGACTAAATGCCCATAAGGACAAAAGCGGAAAAACATCAAAATAAAATACGCTACTACATAAAATGACAAAATACAAATCATGCTCGTGGCCGTCGATCTCCGGCGTCGAAAATGCTGACGATGTCCTCATCAGGAGGTCGGGCAAACTGAGGCTTAAGACTCGAACGTCCGGGCGAGGCTTACGCCTTTTTCCATTGAGGCGTATGCCTCAATACGTGAGGCGCCGAGGCGCATCGAGGCAGCGCTCGAAAGGGAGAAAGTTACCTTCAAAGCCAGCGAGCCTGAGCGCCACGAGCCTCTCTCTTCCTTTCTCTGTGATCCGTTCTTAACAGTGATAGTTTTAGGCTAATCATTATTCGGATTTCTTTCTGTTAATTGGCCTTTCCATATTCAAATGATTCACCCACGCCCCTTTTCAA
>NW_021531147.1:0-206 GCF_001605985.2 Dendrobium catenatum | reverse complement strand
ACTTAAAATTAATAGAAATATTGAATTAAGGTTTGCTTCCCAAAACTTTATGCGTAATCAATTTAAGTTCAAGAATTCAAAGACAAGCGATTAAGTAACAACAAGAAGTCACAGTTAAAGATTAGAAGGCCTTACAAAATAAAGTCAAAATTTCAAATAATGCGAATAGCTAAAATAACAAAGCCCCAAATTTAAGGTTTAGATCC
>NW_021531146.1:0-256 GCF_001605985.2 Dendrobium catenatum | reverse complement strand
GTGGCCGCAAATTTAACAATAACAAGAGCACTTTTCTGCATGGTAAAGTCATGGCTATTGAGCATATCATCGGAATCACTTTGATTTTTTTTTTATTTAAAAATTTAACTTCTCTCTATTTATTATCTTGGGACTCCTTTGCATTAACATAAAAAAAAATCATTTTTATTTGACAAAATGTTCTCTAGTTTTTTTTAAGAATTTATATGTTTGGGAATCTATATTCCTATCCATGGGGGCTAGGCTTTTTTTGATA
>NW_021531145.1:0-1086 GCF_001605985.2 Dendrobium catenatum | reverse complement strand
ATTTGTACAAGCAGACAGAAGGCGTCTACAATTATTTCAAAGTATCCCTGCACATGCACTATAAATTGCATACATATAGGTACACTAAAGGGGAAAGTATAATTTCAACCCGCAAGGGCTCCGACGAGCATATTATTGGTACACACGTGACGTCTAGGGATGTTGCGCGGGTTATTAAATTTAAACCCAATCCTCCAAAAATAGTAAAAAGGAGTGGACAGGGTTCAATTCTAAAACGCCGCCCAAACACCCGCAAGGGCCCCGACGAGCGTGTTATTGGTACACACGTGACGTCTAGGGATGCTGCGCGGGTCAATAAGTGAATTATAGTTTGAACCTGATCCATCTATACGGGTCAATAGAAGTCGACAGGGTTCGAACAAACAAACAAATACACGGTTGAGAGGACCAGTATATTTATTTTAATACATTCATATCAGGCCTTCAAAACCTTTAATTAAGAGAATTCACTTACAAGGGCAAAAAGCCTACGAAATTATATCCTCTATCGATAGTTCGATAGAGTTGACAAGATTCAATCAACAAAACAGAAATGACCCCAAACACCTCGATATTTGAATGTTTATCTCAATCGGAGGGGTTCACAAACATTTCCAAATGTCCACCAAACATCCAAATGTCCATCAAAATCCAAAACTCCACAAAGTTCAAAACCCAAAAATTCCAAATATTTTAAAATGAAATATAACCATTAATCACTTAAAGCAAAATTCATCCACCCTCCGCAACAGTTTGCCAGGGTGGACAAATCAAAATTTACTTCAGCCCACAAAGAGCCAAAAGCCTAGTCGAAAATATTACTAGGATCCATTCTCAAATAATCTCCTGCTGATAAGGACGTGGTACGTGTCCTCTAACCGGCAGTTTGCCACCAAATGGAACCGCAGGATAAACGGTTATGACCTGGGCCCCTTTGAACGGAGTGGTTTTGCCGCCAAATGGCACCACAAAATACCGGTTATGGCCAGCGCCGATACGTTCCTTATTGGCATTAAATCCTTGAGATATGAGTCAATAAGATATGATCGATAGGGCACAAATCCCTCTGTTAGCTAAGGTGGATTC
>NW_021531144.1:0-1294 GCF_001605985.2 Dendrobium catenatum | reverse complement strand
GTTTCTAACTGTGACATTCTTATTGTTAAATCAAGCAGCTCGATGAGAGGAATCTAGCGAGCTAAGGATCGCTAAATTCTGATATCATCAAGACATTTAAATGCCCAATAAACGGTTTACCGACCATCACCTTACGGATTCTAACTGAGACAATGGATTTAATATCGGTCATCCATCCAAACAACTCCTCATTTATCCTTAATCTTCCTCCTATTTAAGTATCATGCCACTCTCAGAAATCTATAAATAGACCCCTCACTTCTCCCGGGGGGTGGGGATGCTCAAGCAAGACAACAAGAGAGAGATCAGAGTTCACCTTGCCTCCTCGACCACCACCCGAACTTCCGCCGGATCACCACATGACGCCAAACCTATGTCGAACTACCACCTGACGCCAGACCTATGTCGGACCACCACCTGATGTCAGACCTCTTCTGGGTGATCACCTAATGCCCGGACCTCTATTGTACCACCACCAGACGCCCAGACCTCTGCCGGACCACTGTTTGACCCTGAAGTTCTATCAAATCACGGCTAAACCACCGGAATTCCGTTAGGACCACCTCCTGACGCCAAACTTCTGCCGGACTATCACCCGTCGGCAAAGTTTCGTCGAACCTCCACCTGATGCTGAGTTTCGCCGACCATCACCTTACAACTATGGTCCTTCCGACCTCCATCACCTTTCAACTATGGTCTCGTGTACCAAACGGACATATCAATGTTTGTTCTTCCAATTTCCACCTTGTAATGAACTTTATATTTCTCTACCGCTGAAGATATTCAAGGACGCAACAATATATATTGATATATCATCAACAAATTATTTGATCGAGCATGAATCTCAAGGCAAAATCAAGTTGGAAACTTTCAAAATTAAAATTGGGACCATCTGAACTTTGATTTCAACAAACTTATGGTTGAACTGAACATCTCAAAAATATGAACCCAACGACACCAAATTCAACTCAATCTATGCACAAATGGGTCTAAATAAAGGACCTGAAGCAGTGTTGGAAGGTTCAAAGCTCAATTTGGTTTAACAAATGGTTTCCAAATGTGACATTCTTATTCTTAAATCAAGCAGCTCAACGAGAAAAATCAAGCGAGCTCAAGATCGCTAAATTTTGATATAATCAAGACATTTAAATGCCCAATAAATGGTTTACAATCATTGGATTCAATATCGGTCATCCATCCAAACAACTCCTAATTTATCCTTAATCTTCTTCCTATTTACGGATCATGCCACTCTCGAAAATCTATAAATAGACCCCTCACTTCTCCCAGGGGG
>NW_021531143.1:0-468 GCF_001605985.2 Dendrobium catenatum | reverse complement strand
CTTAAAATAACTTTTGCTGGATTCGAATTGGATAAGCGTGAGACAGCTGATGGCTCGATTTCTTCTTAAATTACTTCAGATTAATCTTGAATGCTTTTATTGGTCTTTTTTCTATTCTAACATGTTCTCTATCAATCTAGACTTGTAATTATGAGCTCGAGTTCTTTTCCCTGTATTTTTCTTTAAAAAACCTTCAAATTTATATTGTGATAAACTTAGAATCATTCGTAATTTTCATTTCCGTTTAGAAAGCATATGAATCATTTAATATTTTCCAGAACACGGTTAAAAGAACATTTAGGTTCCTAGAAAATAATATAAGAAAGACATTTATTTTGAGCGGAATTTTCAAAAGACCATAACTCATCGGAAGTAGTAGTGGGATGACCTGCACATGTAACGATCAAAATCTTCGCGGTGTTTTTCGATGGAATTTCCACCATAATTTTATAAAAAAAAAAAAAAAAG
>NW_021531142.1:0-288 GCF_001605985.2 Dendrobium catenatum | reverse complement strand
ATTTTTGATCATTCCTGAAACTCTAGCAATATGATATGTTAGGTCGTTTTCTCTAATCACCCTATTGACTTCATACCATTTGAAGGTGTTCTCATTCATAAGGGTGTGGGCTCTAAGTCCTTCATGTCTTAAGTTTAGAAAGGCACCTATGTCGTGCTTAGTGATTTCAACTTTTTGTTTAAAAAGAAAAGATCTTATAGAGGAGTGGTCGGAATTGAAACTCATTTTGGCTAGGAAATAGAGAAAGGTTTTTTTGTTGTAGAAGTGGACGAGAGAAAGAATGAATCC
>NW_021531141.1:0-358 GCF_001605985.2 Dendrobium catenatum | reverse complement strand
ATCATAAAGCAGCTTTTTATTACAAAAATCAAAATATTTGTACTAGAAAACAATTTTAAAAAGCATTAAAAAAATCGTCTCAACGAAACTAAATCTAAAATTCCAGACACATCTTAACAATTATCTTCTAATATTTTTTTACATAAGTCCTTATTCCACTCGAATAGATCGAAGTATCATCAAATAACATGCATCAAGAGCTCACTTAATCACATGAGAATATTAATTATAGGAGATAATCACCCTAAATATTGATTTCTATCAACTTATTAATACATTTAAAATTGTTCCAGAGCACAAAATTTTAATGGAATCATCTTAAGACTAAATCAACTAGCGAGCAAATAAATTGCATCCA
>NW_021531140.1:0-206 GCF_001605985.2 Dendrobium catenatum | reverse complement strand
GCAGTGAAATTTGAATGGAGTGATCAGTGTGAAGGAGTTTTCCAGAAGTTAAATAATTGCCTAATGACTGCCACAATCTTGACAATTCCATCAGGTTCAGAAGGGTTTCAAATTTTCTGCGATGCTTCCTTAAGGGGACTTGGATGTGTATTGATGCAGTATGGTAGAGTGGTGGCCTATGCTTCAAGGCAACTAAAAATTCATGA
>NW_021531139.1:0-235 GCF_001605985.2 Dendrobium catenatum | reverse complement strand
TCTCTTTTTACTGTTTATTTGAAGTTTTATTTTAAAGTGTTTTTAACGTGTTGTTTAACATGTTGTTCGTATTTTTGTGTTCGTAATTTTTGTTGTCTTCTTGGTGTCTAAGTGTGATTATTGTTGTGTGTTTTTTATTGTGTAAAAATTTTAAAATTAAAAATTGGGATTAATTAAACATATAAGCCCCTTATTCTCACATGTTTATTCATTCAGGGGGAGTTTAGGAGAAACT
>NW_021531138.1:0-480 GCF_001605985.2 Dendrobium catenatum | reverse complement strand
CGGCATCTATCATCAAGCCCACCAAAGCTAGAAGCAGAGGGCAGAAGGCATGCAAATTTTCTGACAAGTCAGTACAGACAAATCAGATAGCCCTTCATCAAGTTCGCTATACAGAGCACTAGGCAAAAGGAATCAAGATCTCAGGAATCAAGCTAAAGCTACGAAAAGAAGCATCCTGGATGACATCTAAAATGTCCCTACAAGACAGGGGGCATTTTAAATATTCATTCGGGTCGACATCGTGCTGCATGCCGAGATCCCCGAATAAATATTTAAAATTATCAATTCAAATATTCTTTTGTGCCAAAGAACACAAATATTTATTTTTCAAACTATATGCAGGTGGTCTTTCAAAAGTTAGAGACATCACCTTCTCCAATGAACAAAGACTCAAAAGTCAAGAAAGAGATTTTTGTAACTACACACTCCAACAAATTGAGCCAGAAAAGCTTGAAGTCTTTCAACAGCCTGAAGCTTAAG
>NW_021531137.1:0-282 GCF_001605985.2 Dendrobium catenatum | reverse complement strand
AAGGTTCAATCCATAAAGAGAAATGACCCCGAACACCTCGATGATGGCCGTATTGATTGGTTATCTCAACCGGAGGGGTTCACAAATATTTCTCAAAATTTCATCTAATTGTCCACACCAAGTACTCAAAATTCCATCCAAAATCCAAAAAATCCAAAACTCCATAAAATCCCAATAATATTTAAAATTGAAATAAATTCATCAACGCTTAAAGCAAAATTCATTCACCCTCCACAACAGTTTGTCAGGGTGGACAAATCAAAATTTACTTTAGCTCACAAA
>NW_021531136.1:0-685 GCF_001605985.2 Dendrobium catenatum | reverse complement strand
GCACACAAACATATAAACAAAAAAAAAAAAAACATTGATAACACCAAAACTCTTATGTTGAAACCCCAAAAAGAGGAAAAACCACCAAAATAATTCTTGCCAAAGAATCATTGAATTTAGGCTAATATTAATACTTAGGTATAAAATTATCATGAACTCAACTAATCTCAATGCATATTCAAAAACTCCCATCCTGACATAAATTATCATAATATTTTTACATAATTTTTTTCTTCGTATTAAAACTTCATCACAATTAATGTCTTAACAAGATTTTTTTATTAAATTATAGATCATTTTGTTTAATAAATTGGTAAAAAGGGTGGCCTACACTTAATGACTTAATTGCCAGATAACTAATAGCTGCACAGTAATTTCATAAAACAAAAGACATAATTTTTTGTAGTTTTTTAACTACTTCAAAACTTTTTATTTTTTAATGTTTAATTATGATATTATATAAGAGGATGCAATATAAAATATCATTATGAAAAATGGCCAAAAACATAGTTCTAAGAGCTTCAGTTTTATGGCTCAGCAGACTATGATTAAGATTTCGTTTGGGAAAGTTTTCTTATTGCTTTCTACAGATCGAGAAGCTCTCTTGTCCAAAAAATTTCTTAAAAATAATAAAAAATAGTGACTAAAAGCCGTCTCAAATGAAGCCTTAGTTAGCTAAATTAGG
>NW_021531135.1:0-291 GCF_001605985.2 Dendrobium catenatum | reverse complement strand
TCGCACATAGCCAAACTCACGCCTTCAAGTTTACTCGACCAAGCAGTTCGCACGATCAGCCCTCTCCCTCTGGCGCGTGAAGTCCAGGTTTGCTGCTTCTCGATTCTCCTCCCCAGCCCTGGCCGAACATCCCCTCCATTCGGACCTCTTCAAAGACGTCGCCGACCAGCCCGTTCGCCCCTCTCTGTTCGCAGCTGATTCGCACAGCCCATCGCTTCCTCTGCCCAGGTCCATACCGAAAATCTTCTCAATCTTGGGTAATCTCTTCTTCTTTCTTTATCCTTATATCTT
>NW_021531134.1:0-315 GCF_001605985.2 Dendrobium catenatum | reverse complement strand
TGTCAATCTTAAGGTTATACCCAAATCTGATCCTATTAATGATAGAAATATGAGTTCGGAAGACATTGATTTGACTATGAAAGTTTCTGAGCCTAACTTGAATAATGGGTCTCATCTTATTTTATTGGAGTCTATTTTAGGAATCACTCATCTAGATTTACATTTTAAAGAATGTGACTTCCGTGACTGAGCTTATCTCACCACTCCTCGTACCGACTTTAATATTAGAGAGAATCTTAACCCACACTTTCATATCACCAATCTAGCTGGTGTGCCCCCTTATGTAATGGATACCATACCCAATTTCTTAAGTCC
>NW_021531133.1:0-237 GCF_001605985.2 Dendrobium catenatum | reverse complement strand
GTGGTAAGAAGTAGGTTTACCTGGGTATCAAGAAGTCTCTAATCCATACCAAAAAATAAATATAGCAATGAGGCACTATCCTTTATGTTGACCTTCATATATTCTCAACAAACAATCTATAACGGAGAACGGTCGTTAATGTAACATATAAATCAAGTTTAAGATGCATCAATTATATTATATTAAAAGTAACTCAACTCATGTTTGTTTAACAAAATGAATTGTGTCAATGACACT
>NW_021531132.1:0-320 GCF_001605985.2 Dendrobium catenatum | reverse complement strand
GGAAATTAGGATTTCACTCAAAGTTGTTTTTCTTTGGAGATGCCTTCATAACAGTAGTTCCTAATGACATAAGAGACCCTCTAATTGAAAAATAATGCAAGGTTGATGAAAATTTTAAGTTTTGGAATTTATGATTTTTCCCTAATCATAAAAGTTTTTAGTCTTATGGTTCCAAATGGTTTTGGAAAGAATTTTAGAGACAAATTTAGGGCTTTCACATGAAATACAAGTTTTTCTAAATTTTGGTTTAATTTATTCCAAAAATTAATTTTATTTTAATTATATTTTGAGTGGAGGAAGAGATATTGCATGCATAAAAT
>NW_021531131.1:0-328 GCF_001605985.2 Dendrobium catenatum | reverse complement strand
TTTGAAAGGAAAAATAGGATTTTAAGGGGTAAAATTAATTACAACAGCATCTCGATTGATAAAATCCACTTTGTTATGCATTTGAAAAGTAAAAGATTGAAACTGAAGGAAGTATTTCCTTGTTACATTGAACTGTTATACTTCTCTTAATAGTTAAATTGTATAGTTGTTCTATTATGGTTTTTTTTTTTCATTATGTTCTTCTCTATTTTTTATCTTCTTTTAATATACTTGGACTATTAATTCTTTGTTATTTTACTTGTTGGGACACATATCTTTTTATTTTTATGTTTCCAAATAAATTTTCTAGGAATATGTCGTATGTAGT
>NW_021531130.1:0-504 GCF_001605985.2 Dendrobium catenatum | reverse complement strand
GAGCAGTGGGATTGGTAGGTGCATAATTCATGTTGCACCGATGCCAGCAGTTGATCGCAATGTGACCGATCTTGTTGCATATTTGACAGATCGGGCGTCCACCGGGAGAAGGAACATGGCCAGAGGTCGGTGCGGTGGGTTGATCGGAGACATTATTTGGCAGAGACGCGTTGTTGCGGTACCTGGTGTTGCGTTTTGAGTTCTTGGATCGATTCGGATTAGAATTTACGGCGTAGTAGACGGCATTTGGTTGTGATGAGTCTTTTTTGAGTTCTTGATTGATATGTAGTTCTTCGCTGCATAAGAGTGAGTATAGGGAGTCGAGGTCGGCGGGTATGGCGGACGATCGAATGTATGTTTTGAGGGAATTGTAGCTCGCGGGTAAGCCGTTAAGAATGTGCAGCACGATATCCTCCGGATCGACTTTTGTGCCGGAGGCAGCGATCGTGTCAACGATATTCTTGACATTTGCCAGATATTGTTGCATTGTAAGAGATTGCATCT
>NW_021531129.1:0-312 GCF_001605985.2 Dendrobium catenatum | reverse complement strand
TGCCACCCGATCTGATGATTTTCCATGCTGGTGATCCTGATTATTTGCTGTCCAGATTCTCCAATAACTTTCCGTATTTAGGAAAAAATACTTTATTGATAAAGGATTCTTTATCATTCAAGTATTTCCATGAAATTATTGATCTTAAAGGAGCAACTTTAGTAGAGCAAGAATGAAGAGATCTACCTCCTCATTTGATAGGCAAGCACATAGTTTGCCAATTAACATAATGAATGCCTTTTCTCCCATTTGATTTGTTCCACAAAAAACTTCTACATATTTTTTCTACTTCATCATGAATACTTTTTGGAA
>NW_021531128.1:0-238 GCF_001605985.2 Dendrobium catenatum | reverse complement strand
GTGTGAATTCAATTTATTTTTTAATCAAAAATTTATATTATTATATGATTATTCTATCATTTAAATTTTATTTAAATGATTTTCATATTTATTATGTCATCCAATACAATCTTGGTTCGACTCCAGCTAAACCATTAAACTATTAACCACTCTTTCTTTCGGTTCACAACCTTACCTTAATAATACCATGAATGTCTTGATTAAACTTAAAATGGATTTAAATTAAGCGCTAGAAAGT
>NW_021531127.1:0-208 GCF_001605985.2 Dendrobium catenatum | reverse complement strand
ATAGTAAATCTTATATTCTAACCTTTAATTTAAATGTGCATCAAAATCATTATTTTTGGTTCTAAGATTAGCATTTTTTAGTTCTATTTTAAAATATAAACTAGTAGTTTACTAAGTAATTAATCATTCGTATTAAGTTTTAAGATAGGAATTTAATTTCCTAAACATGTGATTTTGTTAATTGTATATAAATTATGAGAAAATAGGT
>NW_021531126.1:0-209 GCF_001605985.2 Dendrobium catenatum | reverse complement strand
TGGTATGTTATAGAAATGATGATTTTATACGATTTGATTGGGTATTTTGAATTCTATAGGATTTTTATTGAATAGTAAATTATTTGGGTGTTGAAAAATATTGCTTCAGTACAAGTAAAGTTTTGAAACATTGTTTTACGCGATTTATGGTAATTTGGTAATTTTCTGCAATTGTGTATTTTGTCTCTGTTTGGGATTTCTGTCGACTG
>NW_021531125.1:0-350 GCF_001605985.2 Dendrobium catenatum | reverse complement strand
ATTTCTCTACCGCCGCAAATATTCCAGGACGCAACAATGATTAAGAAAATCTGAAATGTATAGGTACGATAAGTTCTTTTAAAATTTATAATACAATAATAATTTAAAGAGTGTAAAAGAATTGTGCAGAATAGAGTTTTTTTTTAACGGGATATCCAACCGCTGCCACCCCGAAAGGGTGTTTGGCGGCGTGACTAATTCTCGGCTTACCAAGAAGAGGCACCCATCCCAGAAACCTCCTGACCCGCATTTGATTGATCTCCACTGAAGAGGCGCTACCGCTCAAGGGGAATCAAGCATGAGTTGGGGGTTTCCAACCGCACTCGCCTACCAACCAAACTAAACAACGG
>NW_021531124.1:0-266 GCF_001605985.2 Dendrobium catenatum | reverse complement strand
GGATGAGAGGTTCACTGCTTTCCGAACACCTATAGGTTTCTTTTGTTATAAGGTGACGCCCTTCAGTCTCAAGAACGCCGGAGCCACCTATCAAAGTGCCATGACTGTCATCTTCGATGAGATGATACACGAGCAAGTTGAGTGCTATGTGGATGATTTGGTCGTCAAAAGCAAGATTTGTGGAGATCACCTTAGAGATCTACGAATCATTTTTAAACGCCTGCGCAAGTTTGATTTAAAAATGAATCCTTTAAAATGTGCATTTG
>NW_021531123.1:0-271 GCF_001605985.2 Dendrobium catenatum | reverse complement strand
GAAGAAACACGCCGGTGCCGGAGGATTCCTTTCGAGGGTTGAGAAATACCACATGCATGCCGGAGCTCGCCTGGGATTGCAAGACCGGCGGCGAAGCTGAGGAAGATAAGAAGCCAAGCGGACGAGAAACTTTTGCTATGCTCTGCGGTCTTCGAGCAGTGGACAGCTGATTTTTCGTCAGTTGTTGATGTTCGAGATCGTGAAACTGCAGAGAGGGAGAAGAACGAAAAAAAAAAAAAAGATGATTAGATTAGTAGAGAGAAACTACAAA
>NW_021531122.1:0-262 GCF_001605985.2 Dendrobium catenatum | reverse complement strand
TTTTTTTTTTTTTTTTTTTTTTCTTCATTTTTTTTATATTTTCGACGTAGTATATATTCACCGGAAATATTTCTGTTGGATATTTCGTCAGAAATTTTTCCGACATGCGTGTTACGGCGTAAATATTTTCGTCGGAAATTCACCGAAAATGCTAATTTCCGGCGGATTTTGACCATTTTCCGACAAAAAATTGGCGCTGAAAATTGAAGTTTTTCCTATGGTGGCGGTGTTGAGGAGTTCACGGGGATAGTGATGCTAGTGG
>NW_021531121.1:0-257 GCF_001605985.2 Dendrobium catenatum | reverse complement strand
TGTATGGCCAATAGTGTTGCTCTTTGTATGGCTTTGTACCTATATATAGGAGGTCTTTAGGCTTGTAATAGGCAGCCAAGGGAATAAAGAATTATCATATTTTTTGCTCACGGTTCTTCTCCCCTCTCCCTCCTCTCTCCCTCTCTAGATCTTGTAAGAAGATCTCTCAAGATCTTCCTCCTAGAGATCTAATAATCTGGTATCAGAGTCCTGATGGCAATCAAGGAAGGAGGAAGGTGTTATGTAAGAGAGAGAGG
>NW_021531120.1:0-307 GCF_001605985.2 Dendrobium catenatum | reverse complement strand
CTTCTTTATTGCTTCAAGATTCATGTTGATATGAAAGATAATGAGATTTGTTGTTGTTTTTTTTTTATTGAAAGAATGGTGTTGAGATTTCTCATTTCAAATTGATGAATGTTTACCTTGAGAGATTTTAATACTTTTATCCACTATATTTTTCCTTCTCTGTGAGAAGAGCCAAACCACTATGTTGATTGAGCAGTCTCTTTTATCATTAATGGAGAGTTATAATTGGCTTTCTTTATGCCAATAATTGCCTAGTGATTTAAATTACTAACAAATGTTTCCTTGAACTTGCGGATTGTGCTAACGA
>NW_021531119.1:0-206 GCF_001605985.2 Dendrobium catenatum | reverse complement strand
AGGAGGAAGGGAAAGTGATAGAAAGTAAAACCACGAATCTGACTCTTCTTGGTTGGTGGGTGATGCGCGATTCTCCCTCTCATAGGGATCTCATTCCGATCTCTCTCAAGCTCTCACGAGAACTCAAACATGTGAAAATTTTTTATCATTCAATCATTAACATGAAAATAAAACAATGGGGCTATATATAACCTCGTACAAAGACT
>NW_021531118.1:0-3909 GCF_001605985.2 Dendrobium catenatum | reverse complement strand
AATACAGAGATATACATAACATTCATGATCATTTAAAAAAAACTAATTTAAATTACTTTTTTTTTTGTGAGCATTCTTGTTATTCAAAATGGATTGTGTATTGAATTTTGAAGCATGAAATACTCAATGAGTTATGTTATGACTTACTCTATATTTGCAAAATGTTCAAAAGTATTATTTAAATGAGTGATAAAAAATTGTGTATCGTAGGCACAACACTTCGAGGGAAAGATATCTATAGTATTTTACTTCAAAATAAAGTTGAGGTTTTAGTAGCTCTTTCAAAATATTTGAAATAGTTTTAGAAAAAGAAATTTTAAATCCATCCAATAAATGATTTTAGGTACTTTATTTTATGAGATAATTGATGTACAATAAATATTTTTAACTTAATAAAAAAAGAAGTTATTTCAGATTTGTGAGCCATAAGAAAAAATCATGTAAATCCTGAGCAATCATCAATGAAACTAACATAATATAGATAACATTGATGTGAAACAACTGAGGAAGAGACCCATACATCTGAGCGAAGAAGCGGAAGAGGTGTAGATTGCTTTTTAGAAGAAATAAGAAGAGAGAGTTTGTGATCTTTTGAGACCTTACAATCAAAAACTATGTAAGAAAGAAGTGGGAATATCAAGTTCCTTGTTGTGATTTGAAATGACTGTTAGGAATTCATGATGCCGAGTGTGCCATAGACATGGAGATTTGTGGATTGTGGAGAAAGCTGAAGTGCTGGAGGACGAACACGAGGGGTGTATTGGGTAGAGATCACTACTGCTGCGTCCCTTTAGAAGAAGTTGATGCATCCTCAAATCCTTCATGTAAAAACCAGTTGGTTCAAAGAAAATAGAGACATTATTGTGTTTGGTTATATCGGATACATAGATGAGGTTATTGGAAAGTTTGGGAATGTGTAAGAGTGGAGACAGATGCAACTTACGATGAGGTGTTGGAAGAATGCCAGTGTCTGTGTGGGTGATTTGAAGCGAATGATCATCACTGATCGTGATGTTGTCTGGGCCATGGTATGATGTAGGTTGAGATAGATTATCAAGAGAGTGAATTAGGGGAGATGAAGCCGTCGAATCCTTGTACCAGTAAGGACTAGTAGTGTCAGTTGTGGACACCATGGATCCGGTTAAAAGATTAGGCACTGACACCAGTGAAGTTGAATTGTAGTTGAGGTTAGTATCTTCCACTACAAGAAAATCTTCTATTAATCTGGCGGTTTTCCGTCAGAAATTTTTCTGCCAGTAAGTCCCGCGTAGGAAATATTTCCAACAGATTTTTCGGGCAGAAAATAATTCCAGCGGCTTTCCGGCAGAAAACGAGATTTAAGGAAAAAGATACCACTAAAAAAAAAAGATTAAAGAAACTAATTCCTCCTTGAACATAGCTTGCAGTATCAGCTGCAAGCCCCTGACCAGCCAGCACCAACGCTCTGCACACATAACCCGCTCCCGCCCCTGTCGCCCCCCCGCATCTTCCTGCATCCCGCCTTTGAGCCCTTGCCCCTCATGCCCCAGCCGCCTAGCCGCGCCTCCAGACGAAAGCCCGCTAATGGCCCAGCTCAAACCTGCCCGATGGACCCCTAGCCCGCCACGCTTACCCCAAGTCGTGTGCCGGGCAAGTTTACAATGAACAATTTATTGATCAGCCGCCTGATTCTTGATGCACGACCCCACCGAAGCTTTGCACAGACGAACGGATTTTTTGTGTATACGAACGTAAATGGCGGTGCTGGTTGCAGGTAAAAAAGATAATCAATGATCCAATCTGCAGATACTAAACATTAGTAGATATGCATCTAGGTAACAAAACACCATAACTTAAGGAAAAAATGTGTTAGATATTCTAACTGCCTTCGTAGTTAATTTAAACCCACATAAAGACGCAACACGAAATTATATATAGTGTCTATTTAATAATTATAATAGTACACTTGTATATTCTCATGAATGATGCCTTAAATATAAAAAATAAAATAAATACAAATAATTTATTTAGTGAAATAAAATAATAATCATAATAACAAAGAAAGTTATTAAAAAGTATGAGAGTCAATCTAGACCTATAAAAATATACCAAAACACGTAAGTATTGATAATATAAAACTGAATAAGAACTTAATAATAATATAATATCTATTAATATATACACAATACTAAAGAGAGAGAGAATAAACGATATATATAAGTAAATAATATTTTAAGATTAAGTCTTTACTAAAATAGAGCGGAAATTAAGTTAAACATACTTATTAAATGTTAAAAACTCAATCTTATAGAAAGCACATCTCGTCATATAGAGTGTAAAATGTACACCAATTTTTTAGAAATCATAAATAGTTAAATTAAAATTTTAATAAAACCAAGCGGACAACAAAAGATGAGAAAATGACGCTGGGGAAAACGCTAGACACGAGAAGCAGATATCTGCCAGAGATATCTATAATCAAGAAATAAATTCATAATCAAGAAAACACTTTATGCTGCATATAGTTCCAGTCCTGATCGTTCTGCGCAAAATGATATACCGGTCTAGCTTTAATAATAATACTTGAAACTATATTTGACTGAGATAAGAAAATTGCTCCGTAACTGTAACTGATAATTATGATAGCTGTTGTATCAACGACAGGCACGTAAAGTAATATGGTGATTCTACTAGTATTAGAAAAAATGACGCAGTTTATATATGAAAGCATAGGCGGATCGCTTGATTCTAAAGGTGTTTCGACTATAGAAGACAAATTGGATCTAGTACATTGCTCTGTTTAGGATTCTAAGAGAATTGAATGAGAGTACCGTACATTATTATAGAGCGTTTGAATGACGAAATAAAGAGAAGAGAAGATGAGGAGCCACGACGACCATCTACCTCCGATATTTATTACTTGGTAAGTTATAACACACGATTTCTGAGCGAAAGCGAAAAGAAAGTGCCACATGACTAGAGATTCAAGAGTCATGATCCTGGAGAAGAATAGATGAGATAAGCTTTCTAAGAAATCTTTAGGATTCAATAATCAATTAAAAAGTAATGCGCATTGAGACTAGACTACTACTTGTTCCAGATATATATTCAAAAGCTGAGATATTGGCGACCAACATAGTATGTTAGTCCCCTATGTAGAGATCGCGGGATTAATGTATATATGACCCAGTTATATTAGGACAAATAGCAAAGAATATAATAATAATGTATTTGTTCCGCTCCCAATCTTTTGCTTTCGTCATTGATGTCCTCAAACAAACATTGCATAAGGATACATTTTTCTTTGTCGGATGAATAATTCTTTAAAAGAACTAAAGATTGAGGTGAGCAAGTACACCCTGAAATCTAATGGAGTCAATACTTTTAAGCAATAAGGGTCGCCAGTAGATCAAAAAGAAATAATATGATGTAATTTTACAGTATAAACTCTAAAACTGAAGGGAAATGTAGCTTGAGCATCAAACGTCATTATAAATACAACTTATAACAATAACCATTGTTAATACCTGGATTAATAAAAAAGACACAAGGATGGTCAATAGAGAGATTTCAGCAATTACCAAGTGGATTTGAAGTGGGAGGAACCATCGCCTATATGATGAATGTGCACACCAAACTCATAAGGAAAATCCAAAAGATGAGTCACAATGCTTATGGCCCCGCCAGAATGATGCGCTCTAAAGAAGCCATAAACTAATTTAAGGGTGCAGTAATGAGGAACTGCTTCAGTGATGTGGTCTTACCCTAAAGGAACAAACGAAATATCGAAAAGGTAGAGCTCCAGATTAGATACGATAAGAAGTCGCCGATTAAATGGTTTGTACACAAAAAATAAAACGCGGGCGTTGGTTGCATGACCCCTTAGTGAAGAGAGGGTATCACGAGATTGTTGACCTTGTTTATATAAAA
>NW_021531117.1:0-259 GCF_001605985.2 Dendrobium catenatum | reverse complement strand
GAACCAGTGTTACAATTCAAGCTAGTATTCTAGAGACCTATGCCTCAAGAGCCCTCACTATAGCTTCGTGTTTACTTACTAAAAAATAGCATAATTTCTTTAAATTTTGAAAAATTTTATTACTATGATTGGAGACAATATAGAATGCTTCTTCAATGAAATTAAGTAGACAGAGAGTGGTGTTGCAAAGTTACATAAGTGTATTCACTCCAAATAAAACAAAAAAAAATTAGTAGCAATACTTAGAAGCCTGACATAG
>NW_021531116.1:0-362 GCF_001605985.2 Dendrobium catenatum | reverse complement strand
GTTTTAGCTTTGTAATATTTTAGTCCATTGTTTTCTATGTTAGACTTTTTTACTTTGTAGTTTTCTACTTTGCATGGTTTTAATTTATTTGTATGTGATTTTATTTGGCAAATCAAATTAGAATGGAAGAGCCTAGTAATCAAACTTCAAATTCAACTTATGCTGTGCGTGAGAAAATAGATATTGCTTGGAACCATTTTGCTGATGTTAAAGGACCTGATGGGAAGAAACAATTTAAGTGTCTACATTGTGGTATTTCATACAAGGGAGGAGGAATTAATAGAATGAAACAGCATTTAGCAGGTGTAAAGGGGAATATAACTGATTGCAAAAAGGTTCCACATGATGTTAGATATCAAATG
>NW_021531115.1:3669-5956 GCF_001605985.2 Dendrobium catenatum | reverse complement strand
CGCGCAGTACGATGCTTCCACTGGACTTTAACCATTGTAATCTCTTTACTTCGTATCTTTCGGACATCGTACGCCAAAATCAACTATGGCTCTTCTTTGTATGCCAGATTCTCCTGAATCTCAACCTCGTTAGCTGACAGCTTCTTCCCAGAGTCAGATACCCACTTCCTCAAAGTGGATACGTGAAACACGTTATGCACGTCAGGCATCAAATCAGAAAGAAACAGTCGGTAAGCAGATTTTCCAACCCTTTTCAGGATTTCATAATGTCCAACATACCTTGGACTAAGCTTACTCACCTGGCCAAATCTGCTCAAACCCTTCATCGGGCTGACTTTGACATACACAAAGTTACCAACTTGAAACTCAACAAACCTGTGCTTCTGATTGTAATATTTCTGCTGTCAATCCTGAGCTGCTTTCAATCTTTCTTTAATCAAGCTTATCTTCTTAACAGTTTCTTTAAGGAAAGTGGCACCCAGTTCTTGTCTATCTCCGACCTCAGTCAGAGTCAAAAGAGTACGACACTTCCTACCATACAGAGCCTCGTACGGTGCCATACCGATGCTAGACTGAAAACTATTGTTATAGGCAAACTCAATCAGAGGAATGTGATCTTCCCAGCTTCCTCCAAAATCCAAAACACAAAGCCATAACAGATCTTCCAGTACCTGAATGGTCCTCTCAGACTGTCCGTCGGTCTGAGGATGAAAAGCTGTACTGAAATGTAGTTTCGTACCCAAGCCTTGCTGAATGCCCTTCCAAAGTCTGGAAGTAAATCGTTCGTCTCGATCAGATACGATCACTTTAGGCACACCGTGCAATCTGACTATCTCCTTGACATATATCTGTGCCAAGCGATCCACCGGATCGGTCTGTCTGATCGGAAGAAAATGGGCGGACTTCGTCAGTCGATCTACAACCACCCAAATGGCGTCGTGTCCTTATCTAGATCGAGGGAAACTCATCGCAAAGTCCATCGTTACCTCCTCCCACTTCCATTCAGGGATAGGCAACGTCTGCAATAGTCCACCTGGTCGTTGATGCTCTGCCTTCACCAACTGACAGGCCTCGCATCTCGACACAAACTCTGCCACATAATTCTTCATCCCAGGCCACCAGAACAAAAGTTTCATATCAACATACATCTTACCACTGTCTGGATAAATAGTGTAGCCTGAATGATGAGATTCGTATAGAATCTCCTGCCTCAAATCTCCAAACACAGGTACCAACAACATGTTCTTACAGAAAATAGCACCATAATCAGAAATTCGAAGTTCAGGGGTATTACCAGATCCAATCTGAGCAATCAACTTCGAATAGTCAGAATCTGACTTTTGGGCTTCCTGAATCCTTGCTTTCAAAGAAGACTGAATACTCATCTGAGCCAAATCCAAACCACTGGAGGAGATCACTTCCAACTGTAATCGCTCCATGTCTCGAATCAGGAAATCATCAAAAGTGAGCTGCAAACCGGATAATCCAGAAGACTTCCTGCTCAGAGCGTCCGCTACCACATTAGCCTTCCTAGGCTGATACTGAATGGTCAAATCATAGTCCTTGATCAACTTGAGCTATCTTCTCTATCTCAGATTCAGATCCTTCTGAGAGAAAATGTACTAAACACATCCCAAACCTTTTAGTGAAGCATCACTGAACACCTGAAATCCTTCCGTACTTGACGGAAGTGCTAACACTGGAGCTGAAGTCAAACAATCCTTCAATCTCTGAAAACCAGCTTCACACTCTGGTGTCCAAATAAAAGGTACTGCCTTCTGCGTCAATCTCGTCAAAGGCGTCGAAATCTGTGAAAATCCCTTCACAAATTTCCTGTAATATCCGGCCATGCCCAAGAAACTACGTACCTCAAATACCGTAGTCAGCCTCGGCTAATTAGCAACCGCCTGAATCTTTTGGGGATCAACAGAAATGCCTTCTCCGCTCACCACATGCCCCAGAAATGAAATGCTCTTCAGCCAGAATTCACACTTGGAGAACTTGGCATACAGCTGATGCCGCCTCAAAGTCTCCAACACAATGCTCAAGTGTCTGGCATGATCATCCTCAGAAGCAGAATATACCAGAATATCGTCAATGAAGACAATCACGAACTGATCCAGAAACTCCCTGAACACTCGGTTCATCAGATCCATAAAAATAGCAGGCGCGTTGGTTACCCCAAAAGGCATAACCAAGAACTCGTAGTGCCCGTACCGAGTACTGAAAGCAGTCTTCACCACATCAGATTCCTTCACCTTCACCTGATAATATCCGGATCTCAAAT
>NW_021531115.1:0-3524 GCF_001605985.2 Dendrobium catenatum | reverse complement strand
CCTCCAACACAGAAATCAGACTGGAGAGAACACCTCGTAAGCCTTGGAATACACATCGTTCTCCAGCCATAAGCAAACTTACTTGTTTCTTCGAACAGTCAATCTGAGCCTCATACAGACTCAGCCAATCCATGCCCAAAATCACGTCATACGAAGAAATCGGCAACAGAATCAGACTTGATTTCCACTTCTTGCCAGAAATCTCAATCTCACAAAAACAAAACTTACAGGCAATCAGATTACTTCCAGCCGGCTAAATCACGGAAAGAGAAACCGGAAGTAAAATGGAATCCAAACGTAAAGCCTCAAAACATCGATCGGACAGAAAAGAATGACTGGCTCCAGAGTCAAACAAAACACGACAGGGTTGATCAGAAATGTAAATCGTACCTATCACAACATCTGGAGCGTCTCGAGCCTCCTGCTGACTCAAACTGTAGACTCGTGGCTGAACTGGAGCTGGAGCTGAAGCAACAGAACTACTAGGCTCTCCCTGCCTACCCATAGGTGGTCTCCGTGGTACAGAACTAGATCCACCACCTCTATCAGAAAATCCCTCAGGGCGTGGAGGAACAGTCCTCGGTCTTCCTGCTGAACTGGCAGGTCTGACAAAGCCCTCAGATCGGAACTCAAAACACCGATCAAATCCAGTCTGGGGACACTCTACAATCTGATGTCCTGGCTGAACACATCAGAATCACAGACCAGCCATCCTGTAGCATTGGCCAAGGTGTCGCCGTCCACAACTCTGGCACACAGGTGCCATATTGACATATCCAAAACTCGTCGTACTGGTAGCAGTACCAGACAACCCTCCACTCCTCCTAGAGTCACCAGATCCAAAACCAGATCCAAATCTGCTCTTTCCAGAGGAACCACTGCCTGAAGCCTCGCCTCCAAACCTCTTCCTACTCGCAGTCCACCGTTGCTGAGTAGCCATCAGGTCATTCTCAATCAGACGAGCTCGCTCCACAAGCTCAAAAAAATCAGTGATACAGAACGGTATCAGGGGTTGCCACAGAGTATCTCGTAATCCCCTCAGAAATCTGTAGCACCTCTCAGCAGAAGTACTAACCAACTGCGGAGCATACCTGGCTAATGCAGTAAACTCAGCCTCGTACTGCATCACCGTCTTGCTCCCCTGAACAAGCCTCAGAAAGGTCTCCTACATCTGCTGTCGTGCAGAAGGGGGAACGAACCAGTCTCGGAACACCTCAGTGAACTCTTCCCAGGTAATCATAGAGTTCAATCTGCCCTGAAACTTGGCCTCCTGCTGGCCAACCCACCAATGCTCAGCCTCACCATCCAACAGAAATACTGCCAAAGGTACCTTCCTGTCTAACGGACACTGCATGCCGTCGAAGGTCTTCTCTATCCTCCTCAACCACTCCTCAGCTGCTCTGGGCTCAACAGCGCCCTCAAACCTCGGAGGTTTCAACCTCAGAAACATCTGGAGATGTCTATCAATATCATCAGATCTGACGGTAGAAGCTCTGCTCTGAGTCTCGCTCATCATCTGAGCAACAAGTGTCGCAAACTGAGACAGTGTATCAGCACCGGCCACTGGGGCTGTACTTCCCACTGGTGCTGCCTGATTGGCACTCTGCCCGTCTGTCATGTCTGGGTCTGGCTGATCCATACAAAAAATCTAGAAAAATCCAGAAAACTATCACAAAAACAACACAATAAAAAACCAAACAAACCAAAACTACCCCAAACAGACTCACTTACAGATCACTTCCTATAGCTCTGTCTTACATAATCCAAATTCCAAAACCATTGCTCTGATACCACCAAAAAGCTTGTCACGACCCGACCCGAGACGGATCCTGCCCGTACCGGGCCGCGACCCGCTTAACGAACAGACAGACCAGGATCTGGCTTTGGAATTTGCTACGGAACTGATTCTTCCAAATATTTCAACTCAAAAACAGACAAACACAGAGCTACTATGAAACATCAAATGCAGCGGAACAAATCATCTATATTTTTCTTTTCCTCAAAACAATCATCTACAAATACAGTACATGGCTGACAGAAAGAACAAAGAAAGAAAGCCATGACTGTATAAAAATCAAAAAGTACAATATACCTAAAATTGATCTGATCAAACTCTGAACTCTAGTCCAAGACCTCCTTCCCTTTCCCAGAGCCTGAAAAAAATACACGCAGAAAACAAGGGTGAGCTCAACAGCTCAGCAAAGCAACAAATCTCCAATCAAAACTTCCAGAATCCAAAACCAAACACTTCAAACCAAATCCGTACATAGACCAGAACAGGATCAGACAGGTATCAAAATCGTGCAGATCAGAACGAAACAGATTAAGTCAAAACATATACGGATATATATCAAATCAGAACAGATACGGACGTATATCAAATCAGAACAGATACAAAACAGATCAACCAGAACTATACGGAAACAGAAGTCATATCAAATCAGATATCAGATAATATTATAATTAATAGCTAAATTCCCTGACACTGATAGAATCTCTACGGATTCCGGCCCCTTATGCCTCCCTTTGTGCTCACGGCACCAGAACAGATGTGCTTATAGCACTAGAATAGAATTTATCGGATCCGGAACAAAACAGATATCAGATTTCAGATTGCGTTCATTTCAGATTTCCCAGACGCTAACTGAATCTCTTAGGATCTAGGCCCCTTATAACTCCCTTTATATAGCATATACAAATAGCATATCAATTCAGAAGAAATCCTGACGAATTCAGAAATCAGACAAAAATCGGGCAGCACAACTGCTGTATACGGAATTTACACAATTTTCTTGAAAAATCACAGAATACCAAATTTGCACAGAATATAAATAACAATATTTCAGAACATTTATTCTATTACCACAACATTTAATTTCATCACAGAAAAATACAGGCGACATAAAACACCGTCGAATTCAAAAAATCAGAACAAAAATCTCTAGAAAATAACCAAAATGTGCACACTCGGCACGTCAACAACATACGAAAACTTACGCGGTAAAAACTGAACCAGTCGGAAAATACGGATGAAATTAGCTAACAAAAATGAAATCCGGACAGAAAAGTCGTTCAAATTGTACCGTTCTGAAAATTGAGAAAGGCGGAATGTGCCTTACCTTGCGTACAACACTTTACTGAATTGTTACGACGGACGAAAACGGCCCGTCGTCGCCTGAAAATCAACTTTTCCAATTTAGCTCTCGACCTTCTCTCTCCTCGGCTGATTTTAGATATTTATTTTGATTTTCTCTCTCTTCAAAATGACCTGATTTCAGCTTTAAAATACTAAGATTGTCCTGGCCGATCGCACGATCGTCCTGGACGATCAGACCAATTTCACATCGTCTTGGGACGATTTCGCAGGACGATTCAGGATGATAATTAATTTTCAAAAACACCTTGCTCTCTGACTTGTGCCATCCACTGATCGTCCCGGGACGATGCCTCGATCGTCCTGGACTATCAGACCAATAACCCATCGTCTTGGCCGATTCCCTGGACGATCCTCAGGATGATAATTA
>NW_021531114.1:0-732 GCF_001605985.2 Dendrobium catenatum | reverse complement strand
AAATCATGTTTATAAATTAAAAAAAGCCTTGTATGGAATAAATCAGACGCACATAGCTTGGTATGATAAGCTTAACACATTCCTACTAGAGAGGGAGCGTAGATGCCACTCTTTTTTTTAGGAAAGTAGGAGATGAATTACTCATTATTAAAATCTCTTTGAATGATATACTTTTTAAAACTTCTAATAAAAGGTTATGTGATAATTTTTCTAAAATAATGAATAAGAATTTTTAGTTAACTGTGATGGAAGAGTTATTCTACTTTTTAGGGTTTAGTATAAGATAATTTAATGATGGAATATTTCTTAATCAATTAAAGTATGTTAAGGGTATATTGAAGAAATATGAAAGGGATAAATCCAAGTAAATAAATACTCCCATGAGCTCCAGTGTTAAGTTAGACAAGGAATGAATGAAAAATCTATTGATCAAAAGAAGTACAGAGGAATGATTGGATCACTACTTTACTTGACTGCTAGCTGACCTGATAAAGTATTTAATATTTATCTCTGTGCTAGATTTTAAGCTGATCTTAAAACATCCCAACTAACTATAGTTATGAGAATCCTTAGATATCTCTTAGGGACACAGAACTTAGGAATTTGGTATCCTATGAGCATTACTTCTTTTGAGATTTTTAGATATTATGATTTTGATTTTATAGGGTGTAGGGTGGATACAAAGAGAACTTATAAAACTTATCAATTCATATGACAGTGTTTAGTCTCCTG
>NW_021531113.1:0-331 GCF_001605985.2 Dendrobium catenatum | reverse complement strand
CCTTAGTTAATCTCTGGACGATATGGATCGGACAGCACCCAATCCAGGCAATGGACTAGTCGATTTGGATCAGACAGCACCCAATCCGAGCGATACACTAGATGATATTTGGCTGATTTGAACTAATCGGCCAGGATGATCAGATCAATTTTAACAACGTACAGATCAATTTCAGAGCGGTGTGCTGGCCGATATTCAGTAACTGATCGGCCAGGACGATGTCAATATCATCCTGGACGATAAAGTTGACAAATTGCAATTAATGAGCCTTCTTGAGCTCATTTTTATAAGGACTCTTGTTCAAACATTTTTGAACAATCTTTGCTGCTGC
>NW_021531112.1:502-1365 GCF_001605985.2 Dendrobium catenatum | reverse complement strand
GACCGGGCATGATGGGGAACGGGCTATCCTAGCCATCCTCTCCTCCCCTTGAGCAGAAGCTAAGTGGTAGAAGCGGCTCCCTTTCAGAAGGGGAGAGGAAGCAGGAATAGGTAGTTCCTCATTAGCCTTAGGCTCTACTTGAGCTAAAGTCTTAAAAGGCACAATTCTCTTTGCTTTGGAAATCTTCTTTCTAAGTCTCCTTAAATAGTTCTTCTTTTGATTCTTAGTAAAAAAGTTAAGTTCAGAACTAGATCCTTCTTCAAAAACAGATTTGACTTCAATAGGAGGCTTGACAACTGGCTCAGATTGTTTCTGGTCATCACTAATCTCTGGCAAGGTAGGTGCAGATCCTACAATCAACTCAACCACCGGCGGAACTTCCTTACTGTCATCAAAACTAACAATCTGGTGTTCGTCCATAGAAAGCTCAAGGGTACTGAATCCCATTCCAAAGATGATAGTGCTTCTTTGGTCATTAATAGTTGAGGACAACGCTCGGTCGAAAGAGAAGATCTATTGGCCAGCCATTTGAATATTCTGAAAGTTAAAGAGAGGATTGAAATTAGATTTCTTTTAAGAGAAGTGGAAAAGAATTTATTATTTTGAAACTTAAGGCTTGTAGAATAGTCTCAACCCTCCAACATATGTTGAGTGATAAAAAAAAAAACACCCAACACACGTTAGGAAGATAAAGAGACTAAATACATGCCGAAAGGAAGGTCTTCTCAAAAAGGTCAACATATGTTAGCCCATAAGATGGTTGTATGGGGTAACATATGAAGGTTTGGAACTTGGAAGAAATTGTTATTATCTTTCTTTCCACATTTTGAAGGGAATTTGAAATTTAAATGATTTAAGATGGG
>NW_021531112.1:0-392 GCF_001605985.2 Dendrobium catenatum | reverse complement strand
CAAGTAAAGTAGATAGTCTAACCCTCCTTACTCCTAAAAGTTCAAGGGGAGTAAAGGGGTTAAGACTAAAATACTTTGAACTTTCTTAAAGTAAAAAATTTTCAGATTCCTTTCAATTTGGAATGCAAAGGTATATTAAATGTGTCATTCGTTAATCTTAATTTTAAAAGAATATTTGGAGACCTGATTTGACACAGTCACCTCATAGGAAATCCCAGGACAGAAGGTCAAAATCAGGACGATTAAGTTAGCAAATGACAAAATTTTGGGAGGTAGAACCTCTATTTTAATGTTTTAAAAATTGTTTCTTAGATGTTGGCCACACTCCCCCAAGGAAGAAATGGGTTGAGGGACAAACAGAAGGAAGGTAGTTAAGACTACCGATGAAACAA
>NW_021531111.1:0-223 GCF_001605985.2 Dendrobium catenatum | reverse complement strand
GTCGGCGTTCAGTTTCAGGACAGAGTAGCGCTCGGCAAGAGAGAGCAGCATGTGATGCTTGGACGATCGGAATATGTAGCCGGGATACTCAGTGTGGAAGCGGGAACGGCAACGAGGTATTTTAGTGTCTTCATTGCTCTTCAGTATGTTTAATAGCTAGGCAAGCGATTTTTCCAATCAAGAACTTCCCCGAATTATTCTGATGTAGATTCTGTAAAGATGC
>NW_021531110.1:0-257 GCF_001605985.2 Dendrobium catenatum | reverse complement strand
CTTAGGCTTAACAACCAAATTACTAGACTCAACAAGTTTAAAATTCATAATTTTTAAATTGATCGTACTGTATGATTCCTTTTCATACAAGATGATTTGATCAGTTATTTTCATGTCGAACATTTGAAAAAATAAATTGGAGAAAATTTTTCTATTTATGGATCGTACTATAAGATATGCCATTCGTACATGCCTTCCAAAGTACGAAATTGTGACGTCCCCTTTCATCTTGACTTTTTGTCCAAATGATTTTTAAG
>NW_021531109.1:0-790 GCF_001605985.2 Dendrobium catenatum | reverse complement strand
AAGGTGTTGTTTACTTTGGAGGCTTTTGGGATTAATTATGATTCTTCTTATAGAAGTCATGGGAATAATTTTGCTGTTTGGCTGAAACCTCTTCTTAACTGTTTTAAACAGAATTTTGATATTTCCCTGGTTGGGAGTAATTGGTGTATTGGTGGATTGATTAGAAACTGTAGTGGGGATTATGTTTTGGGTTTTGCTGGTAAAACCGTGGCAGCTGATAAGCGTGCTGGTATGCTATTGGCTGTCTTCCACGGGCTTAATCTCAGTGCTGGTTTAGATATTCTGAATATTGTGATTGAGTGTAACTTTAATGAGGACCTTAAAGTGTTAATTGAAGGGGAAGGTGGTACTTGTGGGTATTCTTACTTCTATATCCGTAGAAACATCCAGTTTTTTCTGGGCTCTATGAATTGCCATTTTAATGTCGTTTGCCCTGTGGTCAATTCTGCTGCTAGGGTGTTAGCTCTGTTTGGCTGTAAGTTCCATGGCATTACTGAGTTATCTTTTAATAACCTCACTGTCCAGATTAAAGGTTTGATTAATTTGGATAAGAGTAGTGTGCCTTATGTTAATGTGCATTAAGTATCTTTTGTCGGGTTTATTCCTCTGTACTGGGTGCTCTGTTCTGCTGGTTCTGGTTGTTCTAGTGGTTCTGGTGGTTCATGGGTGGGGAATGCTGGGGATTGATGGTTGTTTTTTCTGGAATGTGTATTCTTACATGTTTCATGGTTGGCTTTTCATGGATGGGTTCTGGTGGATGGTTGGCTGTTGTTTCTTATCTCTTCTATTT
>NW_021531108.1:0-519 GCF_001605985.2 Dendrobium catenatum | reverse complement strand
TTTTGGTAGTTGAGAGAGAAGGCAACACCTTGATTTTTTAGTTCACCATCAGAGTCTGATTACAAATCAATATACACAGGTGCTGTCCTTCTATCTAATGAAGCACGGCCTCGACCTCGTGCCCTTAAAGCCATCCTCCCACCTCTTTGAGGTAATGTACTTGGAGGCCTAAGGACAACGATATCAGAGTCGTCTTCACTGCTCGATTGTGTCATTTCTTGATTGATATTTTTATCTTTTTCCTTCTTTTGGTCAAATTTTTGTCCAACCATTTTCTCCTCAAATTTGATCTCCAATTTAGAACGGGACGAGGACCCTTTTGGTATGAAATACGCAGCATCTTCGTAGATCCCAATTTCTTGAATCGAGAATGGTTGCAAATCACCCTTAATCACATGTTCAATGCCGTTTCGTTGATACTTAACGCATTGGTGGAGGGTAGATGGAACCATTCTATATTCGTGAATCCAAGGTCTACCTAGAAGTGCGTTAAAGGACGTAGTCGAATCAATAATATGA
>NW_021531107.1:0-306 GCF_001605985.2 Dendrobium catenatum | reverse complement strand
GGTATAAGCTGCTTCTTCCTAACTGCTTTCTTGAACTCTATATTGTGCTGTTTCTTATCTGCTGTCGGTTGGGGAATTTCGTTTGTCTTTCTGATAATTTTAGGTGGTGTAAGGTGCAGATTATTTGTGACTATGGCTTTACGATCCTCTGTAATTCCTATTTTGTTACCTGGAGATTGTCTTTTTGGAGTATTAAGAGGATGACTATTATCAATAGGAAGGCTATTTTTTGGACTTTTTACAAGGATCTTTTGATCTCCTTTGTTCATGATTTTCACTATATATCTAATATTTTTTGTGGAGTTT
>NW_021531106.1:0-852 GCF_001605985.2 Dendrobium catenatum | reverse complement strand
AAATCTTCGGCAGTCTGGAATATAATTTCCTTGAAATATTAGTACACATAAATAACACAAAGAAAATATATCTATTATATGTTAGGAGAAAAATTAATCATAGTAATAATATTTTGGTATAATAAAAAAATCACATTATATAAAACTTAATCTTAAAATCTAAGTTGTAACAATCTCGCCCTTTTTTAAGATTGAAAAATAATTATAATTTGAGTTAACGCTAAAGAAAATTTTTCTCCTAAGCTCCCCCTTAAAGAATTCTCAATTAAAAATAAGGGATTCCAATGAAAAAAAAAAACCCTAAACAAGTTCTAAAAATACACACAAAACACAACAACAAGATTTAAAAAACAAAATATACATACACACCAAAATAATAAAACACATAATCATACACAAAAACACATACTCACAAGACACATACACAACAAAACACATACTCAGCAGTCACACATGATTAAACTAAACAAACAAATAATAAATAATGACTCCCCCTTTTGACAATAGTAAAAAGGGAAGTACCTCTTGGAAAGGAAAGTTTCTTTTGACAGATCTAATAGATGATGAAGGGAAAAAAATTTTAAACTATTTACAAAAATAACATTAACTTCCTAATGCAAAAAAGGAAAGTCTCATATTTTAAATTAAAGAACAATTAAGATATGAAAAGTCAACCAGGTTCACTATTCATTCTAGACATATCAAATAAAAATAATTATTATAAAAATAATGAAATAAAGATTAATTAGTTTATAATTCAATAGTGGAGATTATTACTGATTAAAAGGATTTGTAAAGGAGATATAAAGATAAAGGAAAGAACTGTATGAAACTTTCAATTAGCGACATTTC
>NW_021531105.1:0-273 GCF_001605985.2 Dendrobium catenatum | reverse complement strand
CTTCTGACATTCATCAAAGGCACACAATATTCTCCATATTAAAGTCGTCCCAAACGAAGCCTAAGTCTAAGTATTCCAAAGCCGCAAAAAGCAGAATTCTTCAAGGCACTTACATTATTCTCCATGTTATATGCTAGAAAAATGTACAAGTGAGGAATGCATCATGCATGATATTCCTTCATAAAAATTCATGTGCATTATAAGAACTTCTGCAGCCCTTGAATTCCTAGAAAATTATCCTTCGATCTTTTAGCATGCACAATTGATAAGATG
>NW_021531104.1:0-231 GCF_001605985.2 Dendrobium catenatum | reverse complement strand
ACTTTTTAGGCTTGGGTCTTTCTGAGAAGAGATCGTCTCTGGCTGCTCTCTTTTGGCAGTCTACCTCCCATTCACGAATTACTCTGAGCTGTCAGAGTAGTCCTATAAATGCGGCAGTGTTACCTCCACTTCGCACAGAGTCCTACCTGATTAGGGTAGGTGTTACCACTGTAATCTTATGATAATCATAGATGTCACTCATGATTATCAGATTAGTTGTCAGGTGTGCTT
>NW_021531103.1:0-319 GCF_001605985.2 Dendrobium catenatum | reverse complement strand
ATGATTTGGAACTCCCTAAATTCCAACCTATCATTATATGAAAGTCTTGTAGCTTAGAACCAAAAATCTAAGCTACCTCTTTCTTTCAATTGAGACACAAAAATCAATGAAAGAATTTTCTTCTTAGGCTTAGGATCCTAAATCTAGCATATCTCATTTGCCTAATCTATGCAGGTAGATGACCCTCCTAATTTGTAGTTCAAAAAACTACAAATTACATCTCTTATGTAACAATATTTGGAGCACCCCTAGGCTCCAAATATGGTATTGCATAAATTCTCACCAACTTGGAACCAACGTCCAAGTTTTCCCACCTTGT
>NW_021531102.1:0-400 GCF_001605985.2 Dendrobium catenatum | reverse complement strand
TGATGCAAATCTGAATTGAAAACTTTTTAGATTAAGTTCGTGACCATCCAAACTCAAATTTCAATAAACTTATAGTCAAAATAAACATCTTAAGAAGACGAACCCAACGACACCATATTCGGTCCAATTAGAGCCTAAATTGGCGTCCAATTAGAGCCTAAATTGGCATAAATCAAAAGACCAAAATATATTTGAAAACTTTAAGGTATTAATTAGATGAACAAATGATATCCAAATATGACTTATTTATAGTTGAATCGAGCGGCTCAACAAGACGAATCTAACGAGCCCAAGATCACTTAATTCTAGCAGTATTTAGGCACTTAAATGTTAGACAAACTCTTTATAATTGAGGGAATCAGTATGGGAGTCCGATGGAGCACTCCGAATTTACTCTAGA
>NW_021531101.1:0-460 GCF_001605985.2 Dendrobium catenatum | reverse complement strand
ATTCACTGTGATTGATTTCAGCATCAATACATTCCCTATCTTCTTCTGTATTTTTTATATCATTAACCTGCTCTACCATACATACTTCTTCAGGATCCTCACTCAGTACAGCGAACCTGTTGGTAATAGCAGTCTCTGAGTTCTCCTTTCCAAAAGATTTTCCATGTACATCCCTACTATCTGGAGCCAGGACATCATTTACTTCAACAATATCCTTCTTACTTACCATAGTTATTCTATCAACCTTTGCATTATTCTTCCGATTGTTATCTTCCCTGATAGAGTTGTCGAGTCTAGCATCATTCAGCCCCTTCCTAACAACGTTTCCTCTATTGTATCTCCTGTCTTTGAAGTGAACATGGATCTAGGGTCCATATTCAAAACTAATCACTGAAGATTTATTTTCCTGCAAATTCTTCTTACCAATTTCCTTACCAACCTCCTTCTCCTTCAAAGACTG
>NW_021531100.1:0-1967 GCF_001605985.2 Dendrobium catenatum | reverse complement strand
ACGGATTGCACGGTGTGCCTGAGTAATGGTTTCTTGGATCGAGATGGACGGTCTTTACTTCCAGACTTTGGAAGGGTAAGCAAGTTCAGTTTACGGATGCCAACATTACCTTACGACCGTTTGAGATTTTGGAAAGAAATTGGAAAATCTGCCTTACTTGACTGTTGCTTTCTGATTCGATGTCGGACGGTGCACAACGTGTTTCACGTACCTCCACCCTGAGGAAGTGGGTTTCAGACTCTGGGAAGAAGAAATCAGCTAACAGTTTGAGAATTCAGGAAATCTGGCGTACAGGAGAGCCAGAGTTGATTTTGACGACCGGACGTACCGAAAGTTTAAGAAATCTAAAGATGATTTCGATGGTTAAAGTCCAGTTGGAAGCACCGGACTGCACTGAGAACAACTTGGGAAAAGGAGTCTGACATGAGCACGGTCGTACCCGTCTGTTTGATTGGAGTTTGGATTGGATAATGTCGAGGACGAACATTTTTCTGAAGTTGGGAGATTGTTAATATCAAAAATCTGCCCAGGATCGTCAGGACGATATGATCGTCCTTGGACGAGCAGTGGAATTTTTGCTCCAGAATTTGCCCAGTTTTGCTCCGGTGTATTTTTCTATGTACATATCGTCCAGGCCTTTGGAACATCGTCCAGGTCCGATCGGCATGTAGAAAAATATCGGCACTGAGAATAGTTCTGGGTAACGTCCAGGACGATCCAAAATATGGTCTGATGTCCCGCGACGAATCTGGCGATCGGTCGGGGGCCGATCTGTGTTAGTATAAAGCTGATTTCAGTCGTTTATTGAAGAGAGAGAAAAAATAGAAAAATAAATAAATATCTTTGAGGAGAGAGAAAGTCGAGGACTTTTGGGAGGAAAGTTGATTTTCGGACGACGGCGGATGGTTGACCTCGATTTTTTGCCCAGACCCGGGCCTAAAGAGGTGACTTTGGTCAAATTGGACCGAGTCAGACCTGTGGACCCCCCCATGGGTTTCGGAGGGGTCGAGTCGAGCTGTCGAGCTCGGAGTTGGACCCTGGTCAACCCGTTTGACTAACGTCACCATGGCTTGACCGATTTGGGCCCTTTAAGCCTAGAGTTAATTTTTAAATTAATTTAATGGGTTTCATGGCTCGATCCTCATCCCCTGTTAATTGGCTTGACTGATTTGACCAGTCAAGCTGACCTGGGTCATAATCGAGTCCTTAATTGGGTCAAAATCTTCCTATTAATTGAAATTAAATGAGGTCATTAGGGGATTTAAAGCCTTCCAAACGTTTTGAATTAAAAAGGCCGTGGTTTGAAACTTATTTTTCCGCTCCTAAATCCATCTAGATTAGATCCTAGCCGTTCCCCTTAGGTTTAGGAGTTTAAATAGAAGAAAATTAGGTTTGGAAAGGACTTTTGGCTCTTGCTCTTTCTCGAGACCGCCTCGACACTCTGAGATTTTTGGTTGAGAAGCTTTAGAAAGACCCCTCTCCTTTCCTTCGGCCGAAACCGACCGCTCCAACGCCGCGCGCCGAGGAGATCTCGGCCACCCGAGACGATTCCCGTTCCACAGTGAATCCCGTCCGATCGAGGCCGTTTTGGAGCACGAGTTCAACAGGAGAGTTGTTCCTTGGGAGTCACAATCAACGAGGGACAAAACTTACCGGAAATCCACCGTGTGGATTAGGTAAAAATCTGTCAACCCTAGATTAGAACACTTAAAGCTAAATAGAAATTTTCATACACTAAATATTTTGTCAAGTATTAGTCCCCACCCCCATGAATGCTCTTCGCACCTAAAATCTGTGGTTGAAATTTCATGTTGATTGATCGTGTATCGAGCAAGAGCGAGGCGAAAATAGGTTTAGGGTTTCGGTCCGGTCCCGCCTCCAGGTTGAGCGAGTCTCAGCCGTTGATTTCCAGACGGACGGCGCAGATCTTGCCCGTCCGTGGTCTGGATTGACCGCGGGCTATCTCC
>NW_021531099.1:0-210 GCF_001605985.2 Dendrobium catenatum | reverse complement strand
GAGGCTCAATCAACATGCGTGGCTCATACCAGCATTTGGAGGCTCTAGGGCACTAAAGACAAACTGAATAAAATAAAAGATCAAGCATCCAATCACATGCGTGAGAGAAGGATGGAGGTGGCGTTATCCTGTAATGCGGATAAGTAGGATTTAGAGTCCCCGAAAGAAAGCGACCTACCTACTATTTAAGGCATACTACGAGACCGAGTG
>NW_021531098.1:0-381 GCF_001605985.2 Dendrobium catenatum | reverse complement strand
CGACAGGTTGGTGCTTCGTGGGTTCAACGAGAAGGGTAAGATAGCTTTAGGTTCAATCACTTTACTCCTAGAAATAGGAGGGTTAAAAATTGAAGCTAAATTCCACATAATTGATTCGACTACGTCCTTTAACGCACTTCTAGGTAGACCTTTGGATTCACGAATATAGAATGGTTCCATCTACCCAGCACCAATGCGTTAAGTATCAACGAGACGGCATTGAACATGTGATTAAGGGTGATCTACAACCATTTTCAATTCAGGAAATTGGGATCAACGAAGATGCTGCGTATTTCATACCAAAAGGGTCCTCGTCCCGTTCTAAATTGGAGATCAAAATTGATGAGAAAATGGTTGGACAAAAATTCAACCAAAAGAAAG
>NW_021531097.1:0-856 GCF_001605985.2 Dendrobium catenatum | reverse complement strand
TCTCTCTTTGTGTTTGCTTTAATTTGCTTACATCAATATGGGATGCGTTTCTTGAGTGGGTTAAATCTTGAGTGGGTTAAATCGACGAAGGCAAATGATGATGAAATGAAACTGAAATTGTCGGTGCCATCATGGAAATTAATGGTGAAAGTGGTGGATGCATGAATGATGAATGCAAAGCCGATGGATCTAGTAATGAGGTTGAGTTGGCGAATAAGATTTGGTAGTTCAAATTCATAGATGGGCAAGGTTCTATCAATGATGGTTAATCAACAATCTCTAGCGATGAGGATGTTTTCTGGATAGAGTGGTGGCTAAGTTTAACATATTGGAGACAATAGTTGTCGGAAAGTGCTGAACAAAAGATGATCTTATAGGATACAATTCCACAATGTGATTATCCAAGTTTGTCAATAATGATTGAAATTACTGTAGAGTCTCGAATAATGTGGAGAATTAATCCTCAAAGGAGCAAAAAGAGTTCTTGATTTCAACAAAACGATACTCATTTTGTGCATGCATTGCCTGCAAGGCATTGACAAGATCTGAATTATGTATGAAGAAAGCAATGGTTGTTACAACATCAGAGGATTGCAGCAATAAACAATGGATTTGAGTATGTAAACAACTCCATAAACGAGAAGAAAAACTAAGGTGAGGAGAAACAAGTAATTCTTTTCAGTCCTCCTAATATATCCCATCGGAGTTTGTTTATAAATGTACAAAACTAATTAAGATTCACTAATTACCACTTTAGTATCTAACAAACCTAACCTTAATAAAATGCAAATATATTTATTTTACTCGCATTACCCCTATCATATTAAGAATATTGCAAAAGATGTGCTTGGAGTAT
>NW_021531096.1:0-425 GCF_001605985.2 Dendrobium catenatum | reverse complement strand
AATAGGCTTATTTAATTCAAAGAAATGAACTTGAGATATTTTATGGACCCTCAAAGGCCCATGACCTCTCATGTTTTGGGATTATTTAACTCTATTTTATAACTTCCAAAATTGAATGTTTAAGGTGAGATTCACTAAAATTCCCGGATTTGAAGAATCATCTACACATGCATGCATTTTTAGGTTCTTTCTTAGATCATATCAAATTGATCTTAAATCTCTTAGAAGTCATAGGGATCAATCTCTCTTCTCCAAGTTTTTAAATCATGCCAAAATTGGTTTAGAAACGTCTCCTAAGACCTTAGGAAATCAATTCTTCCCTCTTAATTGAGTCCAAAACACTCTAAAAGACAGGGAAATTCCTTTCATATGCGTATCTTCTCTTTCAATGGATCCAAAACATTCATGGAGGAATGGAGAATCTT
>NW_021531095.1:0-224 GCF_001605985.2 Dendrobium catenatum | reverse complement strand
AAATTAAAAATGAATCCCATATCAATCTTGATGCCAACATCCATCTCAAAGTATAACATATATTGAGTCAAAATTACTATGATTTGATATGTTTGACCTCCATTTATAAAAAAAAATTACTTTGAATATCTTCAAATAATATTGATTGAAAATTTTAACATTATATAAATGATAATAATTTGAAAAGAAATATCCACTAATTCCATAGCTATCTAATTTGTCAC
>NW_021531094.1:0-255 GCF_001605985.2 Dendrobium catenatum | reverse complement strand
GATAAACCAAATTAATGTAATTGAATTAGAAGTTTTTTAAAAAAGGGTTGGATAATTAATGATTAATCTATTTTAAGGTTTCAAACCCCTTAGAATCCATTCGTGGCGTTGTGCCACCAGGCTCGAGGAACTAACCTCCTTAGGACACTTAGCCCCGCAGCCCGGAGTAGTCCAACCAATAAACATCGTCTTTAGGATGGTTGTTGTGTTTTAAAAGCTTTGTTGAGTGTTTTAAATATTAAGCTAACATTTTCT
>NW_021531093.1:0-209 GCF_001605985.2 Dendrobium catenatum | reverse complement strand
CTATGGGATTTCAAATGCCCATTTAAACTCAAATCAAATCTAAACTCTTTAAAACCACTTTCAATGAGTTTCAAATATCAAACCCAACTTGTTGAGCTCAAACCCAGACCTTGGGTCAACTTTGTTGACCAAGTCAACCAAGTTTGACCCATTAACCCATACACCCCTTCCATTTCAAAATTTTGAACCAAGTCCATTCCAAGTCCTTT
>NW_021531092.1:0-1224 GCF_001605985.2 Dendrobium catenatum | reverse complement strand
AGGGTGCTAGTCGCCGAGGAAGGAGTCAGAATTGGAGAAACGGGTGGTCGTCCAACGAGGAACCACGATGTTCTTGGTCGTCGAAGTTCAAGAGTCACGGCAAGGCAAAAAATGATGCGATTGACTTAGCGTTCCACCGTGCCGTCGTACTCCCAATTTGGCTCATAGAAAGGATAGAGTAAGAGGTCGATCTTGCCTTGTGCATTGTAAGCAAAACCGTGATCCACCTCAGGGTCAGCCATCCATGGTGTGGGAGGCTCTACTCTTAGGTTCGTTGGGGCGGCGAGCTTGTGAAGCAAGCAAGGAAAGCAAGGGAGAGAGGGGAGGGCAAGCGGTGGGATAGGGTTAGAGTGTTAGAGAGGTGACTAGGAAGGGAATTGGAGAGGGAATTGATTATAAAAATCTGACAATAATTTTAGATTTTAATTAAGGTAAGGCTATGGGGGATTTCAAATTTGAAATTTGAAATTTGAAATTAAAGGAGATTGGGCGGGATATAAGCCAAGGGATTTAACTAATTGGATCTTTAATTGGAGTCCAATTAATGTGATTGGAGAGAGGGGGTGGTCATTTTTAAGTTAAGTTTGGATATCATGGCGGAGGAAACAGCGTTGATAAAACTTCCACTGCCGATGAAGACTTTACAGTTCATGTCTCCTATCTTAGTAAAGGTGTGGAAAATTGAAGTTCTTCGTCAATCGTCATTGGGTTTGGGTTGGGACAAGGCACACCTAACGACTTGCATATAACCAGGGTTTTCCTAGTAGAAAAGAAGTCTTCCTCATCGTCAACATGATGGGTCAAGTCAGTCTCAGGTTCTTCCTCTTCTTCTTCAACCTCTTCGATTATATGGTGACCTTGTACGGACTAAAACACTGCGAGGCAATGTGTCCACAACCGTGGCACCTATAGCACTTGGTTTTAGAAGTTGCTTTAGGAGAGTCCCGCTAAGGAGTCTTTCCTTTGAAATCAGGGCGGGGTTGAGGTTGGCTGGCAGTTGGTCACAGGGCGAACGGGTTGGGTTTGGGGGTTGACTGGTAGGAGCTCTATACGGGGTTGGGCTGGAGTCTAGCTGCCTGTTGTGGGAATGGGTCCTAGACTCCTCGAGGTCAAGCACTAAACTGCAGATTGCTTCTAAATTATTAACTCCTTTAGCAAAAAGCTCGTTTCAGAAATCTTTCCTAAGTCCAGCTCTAAATATAGAGGGAATTTGGGTCGAGGTAG
>NW_021531091.1:0-227 GCF_001605985.2 Dendrobium catenatum | reverse complement strand
AGGGAGTAATTAAGGATGATTGATACGATTATATCATCTTGGACGATTGCAGGATCAGCCAGGATGATCTATTCAAAAAACTTAGTTACTTCTGGACGACAAATATCAGCCAGCTCAAATTCAGGGCGATGCTCTGGATGTTTTTCCTCTAATTTGAACAGATCGGCCGGGACGATCGTAAGATTTGTATTGATCGGCCAGGACGATGTCCATATCGGCCTGGATGA
>NW_021531090.1:0-268 GCF_001605985.2 Dendrobium catenatum | reverse complement strand
TTGACTAGGTTGACTAGTCAACCAGTCAATAGGGTGACTGATGTGGACTAGGAGAAAGTTATGGGTGTTGGTGGGGGCCATTCCAAAGTTTATGTAGGTCATTTGGGTTAAGAGGGCTTAATGGGCCCTTAAGCTAAAATTGGTTGACTTGGTCAACCAGCTAGGTCCAGGGTCTGGAAATGGGTTCAAAAAATTTCAAATGATATTTAGAGTCTATTAGATATGGTTCTAGGGGAGGTCATTTGGTTCAAAACACCTGTTTGGACCC
>NW_021531089.1:0-246 GCF_001605985.2 Dendrobium catenatum | reverse complement strand
AATAAATATTACAAGAATATAAAAAATTTATGTGATTTTAGTTCTTGCGAACTCTATAACCACGGGGCAATCTTATTCATCATCCTTTTATTCAGATATATGAAGATAACAAGATACAAGATATTATATATTCAGAAATACGCTCTATTTGCTTTCAAAAACATTGTCAACAACAGCCCTTACGCAGCTAAAAACAAAAATTGCTATAACATGTAGTAAATCTTAAGCTCAGTTCTTGAGCCTTGC
>NW_021531088.1:0-293 GCF_001605985.2 Dendrobium catenatum | reverse complement strand
ATCAAACTCAGTTTGGACTCAATTAAGGTTTTGTTTGGGACAGCATTTTTACTGTTTTTAAAGCAGCTTTTTAGTATAATTTTTTTATATATATTTGAACAAAAAAGCTGTTTTTAGAAGTAATAAGAAAGTCATCTCAAACGAAGCCTAAATAATCAAGTTGAACTAGGTGTGACGGACCTAGACTCTTTGGGGCTGTTTGGTATGCGGATTTAGGCCGAATTTAAGGCCGGATTTGGGCAAAATCCAGCCAAACGGCCTAAAATGCAAATCCAAATCTCACGGTAAATGAA
>NW_021531087.1:0-270 GCF_001605985.2 Dendrobium catenatum | reverse complement strand
AATTCACCCCCCCTCTTGGTTATCTTGGGACTAAGTTTATAAGGGCTTAACATCCCTAACGAACTTTCATGGTTGACACTTGAAAATTAATGATTTTATCTTCTCTTCCACTGGGCCTTTAAATCTCTCTAGGTAAGTAACTTAATAATTTCCTCATAATCTAGGATAGTTGTGCAAAATTTAAGATACTCGTCACCATCAAATTGAAAGTTGATGATTAGGAAAACTTGGTTAGTTCTTACGGTAGTGAAAGGGACTCACTTATCATGA
>NW_021531086.1:0-271 GCF_001605985.2 Dendrobium catenatum | reverse complement strand
TTTACCATTTGTCTCTGGATGAAACTCTCTGTTTAAAATCATATAGGACGAAATTAAACCTTCGTCTCTGGATGAAACTCTCTGTATAAAATCTTCCAGGATGAAACTTGTTCGTCCCAAGACGAACCAAACCGACTTACCAAAGTTGGTTACATCCTGCAGGGATTTGGAAATTGACCTATGGAATAACCATTTCGTACTAGACGAACCTAGTTCGTACGGGACAATGATCGTGTACGAACATAGTTCGTACCAATATACTTTAGGATCG
>NW_021531085.1:0-323 GCF_001605985.2 Dendrobium catenatum | reverse complement strand
CTAATGAAATTAATTTTAATTTACAAATTTGAATAAAGTACTATTAAGATTAAAAAAAATGAATGTCATAAAGTCTAACACACATTTCTAAAACATTAAACAACAAAACATTGAAACATATTTTGATATCGGATAAAGCCACTACAGTTTGAAGTTCAAGATATCAATAGTAAAAAAACTAAAAGAAGGAAAAAAATAACAAACTAAAGGAAATCACTAACACATGAACTACAACGAAACACTGAACAAACACTGAACAATTACTAAAGAAACACTAAACAAATCTTTCAGATGGACCCTGATCTGGAGGAGGAGGAGGTGGT
>NW_021531084.1:0-5966 GCF_001605985.2 Dendrobium catenatum | reverse complement strand
TCCACCCTTTCCTCTCTCCCTTTCAACTCTTTCTTCAAGTTTCCCCCACAAGAACGAAGCTACAATGGCTGCCAAAGACACTTACAAAAGTTGTCATGCTAAAGCTTAAATAGAAGCTCTCAAAACGAGCTCATTAATGCAAGTTGCCGACATTATCGTCCAGGACGATACGTATATCGTCCAGGACGATAGGTATATCGTCCAGGACGATAGGTATATCGTCCTGGCCGATTAGTTCAAATTCAGCTCAAGAGCCTGGGATGATTTGGGACGATCAGAAGAAAATTGGTTATATCATCCTGGCCGATCTCACGATCGTCCAGGACAATTAATTTATAACCGATTTTAATCGTCCTGATCATCGCCCTGATTTGGTGCTGGCCGAAGTCAATCGTCCAAGCCATTGTCCTGGCCGATCATAAGATCGTCCCGGACGATGTGATCGTATCAATCAACCATTAATGATTTCCCAATAATACCAGATCAATTTATGTATGATTGAGTTTGATCGGCATTGACGATATAAATATCGTCCTGGCCAATTTCCTAAAATAAAGAATACCTAAACTGATTATGGCGACTGATTCTTTCTGAATTGAGAATTTCGTCCTGGCCAATACAAGTATCGTCCAGGCCGATATGTTTATGACGGCTGCCTTAATGAGGATGCCCTAATTAAGATTTCTGATGTTGGACATATCGTCCAGGATGATATAAATATCGTCCCGGCCGATGTTACCAAAAATAAAAATCTTTTAGGGAATAATAGAAAATCTTCCAAGTTACAAATCAATAGGTCCCACATTAAATACAACAAACTCAAGAAAAGAAAAAGATTACAAACTTACTCAGACCTAGTCTACCCAATCTTAAGCTGGTTCCAAATTGTAGTTCGATCGTGTGAACCTGAAACGTTAGCACATAAGGCAATCGTAGAGAAATAAGGAATGTTTGCTATCATCAAAATTATAAACCATAGATCCGCAACACTAATCACACTTTGGTCAATATTAAACATCATGTTTACAAGGAAATAGTGGAATGTTTCCTTGTTATAGAAATGGATTAGGGTCAGAATAAAGGAAAACTGGGTAGAAGCAAAAAGGTGCATAACTTTAAAGGTAAGTTTCTCCTGGAGAAGACTCTAGAAGTGGTGATTTTAGTGAATACGAACCTAGGAAAAGACTCTTCATTTTTTTTAGACAGGAAATTTTTTTCAAGATTTCTATAGGAAGGTCCCCTAGTCAGTTCCTTAGCCACTCTAGTCCTTTTGCTTAGGCTTACCATTTGACAGATTTGGAAAGATGAGAGAATTTGAAAGGTTTTTGAAGTGTATGAAAATAGAGTTCTAAACCCTTTCTATTTAGAGAAAAACCAAACTTTCGTACGTACGAAACTGGTTTTATCCTGCACGATATAGGGTTCGTACATATGAAATAAAATTTTGTATGTACGCATGAATGAGTCTAAAATGAAATGGCTTTTCATAATCATGCAATTTACTAGGCATCCTTTCGTACAGACTTTTGACCAAATGATTGTACAGATGAATAGATGTTCATCCGAGATGATCAGATATTTAAGATCGTTTTTATAATGATTTGAAATGTCCCCCACTCAGAAATTCCACGTGTTCGTATGCATGAACTGAAAGTTTATACATACAATCAGAAATAAAGAAACTGTTCTGACCGTATAATCGTCTACATGCATACATAAAAATGAATGCACATCATCCAGACGATCTGTTGATTGTACAGACGAACGGTAATAAAAATTGAAAAACTGCATGTAGACTGTTCAACTCAACGATTGATACGCTACAGGATTCGTCAAGTACAAAAATATTTCATACAGATGAATGCCACACTTAGAAACTTTCAAATGATTACTCTAAATCATGAAATTTGAATGTCAAAATATTTTTGAAAACACACCAAACAAACAAACAAAAAATAACAAAAGCAAACATGCATAAAAACTGAAAAACACACAAGGAAAATCATAAAACCAAAAAGCACACTTATAAAAACATATATCAATGTTCCAGAAACCTTTATTTAAGCATTCAAATCAATCACATCAAGCCTTGTTCTTAATATACTAAAAGTATCAAAGGCTAGTGGTTTTGTAAAAATGTCTGCTAGTTGATTTTCAGTTGAAACATGATAGAGTTCAATTTCTCCTTTGGATACATGATCCCTTATAAAATGATGCCTGATATCAATATGTATGATTCTTAAATATTGAATAGGATTTTTAGAAATGAAAATAGCATTAATGTTATAACAATAAATTAGAATAGTGCCTATAGTTAATCCTAAATTAATCAACTTTTGTTTCAGCCAAAGTACTTGTGCCACACAACTTCCTAATGCAATGTGTTCAGCTTTAGCAGTAGATAGGCCTACTGAATTTTGTTTTCTACTGGACCAAGAGACTAAAGAATTTTCAATAAACTGACATGTTCCAGAAGCGCTCTTTCTTTCCAGAAGTGCAATATGAAAAGTCAGAATTTGAATAACCAATTATTTCAAATGAAGAGCTAAACTTAGGATACCAAATTCCTAAGTTCTGAGTTCCTAACAGATATCTTAAAATCTTTTTTACTGCTATCAAATGTGATTTTTTTGGATCTGATTGAAATCTAGCACACAAACAAACACTAAACATGATATCGGGTCGGCTAGCTGTCAAGTAAGCAAAGATCCAATTATCCCTCTAATATTATCACAATAAATGGGAATTATGCCAATTGTTAATCCTAAATTAATCAACTGTTATTTTAACCAAAGTACATCTACCACACAACTTCCTAAGGCAATATATTCAGCTTCAGTAGTAGATAGGGCTACGAAATTCTATTTTCTACTGGACCAAGAGACTAAAGAACTTCTAATAAATTGACATGTTCCAGAAGTACTCTTTTTATCAACCCTGCAACCTACAAAATCTAAATTTGAATATCCAATTATTTCAAATGAAGAGCTAAACTTAGGATACAAAATTCCTAAGTTTCCAAGAGATATCTCAAAATTCTTTTCACTACTGTCAAATGTGATTTGTTTTGATCTGATTGAAATCTAGCACACAAACAAATGCTAAACATAATATCGGGTCTACTAGCTGTCAAGTAAAGCAAAGATCTAATAATTTCCCTAAATTTCTTTTGATCAACAGATTTTTTTCTTAGGGTCCTTATCCAATTGAACTGAGGAATTCATAGGTGTACTAACATGTTTAACATTATCCATTTATACTTTTTGAGGATGTCCTTAACATACTTCGACTGACTAAGAAATGTACCCTTCTCAATTTGCTTAATGCTAAAGCCCTGAAAGTAAGTCAAATCTTCCATTAGACTCATCTCAAATTTACTACTCATTATTTTAGAAAAATCATCACAAAAATTTTTATTTATAGATCCAAAGATGATATCGTCAATATAAATTTATACAATGAGTAAATCCTCTCCCAATTTCTTCAAAAAGAAAGTTATGTCCACTCTTCCTTTTTTAAAAGATCTCTAAAGTAGGAAGGTGATCAATTTCTCATACCAAGCCCTAGGTGTATGTTTCAATCCGTATAATACCTTTTTTAATTTGAAAATATGATTTGGGTGTTTAGAATTTCCAAAGCCTAGAAGTTGTTCCACATAAACATCCACTTGAATCACCCCATTTAAAAATGCACTTTTAACATCCATTTGATACAATTTAAATCCTCTAAAACAGATAAAGGCTAACAAAATCTTAATTGCTTCAATCTAGCTATAAGGGCAAAAGTCTCCTCAAAATCAATTTCTTCAATCTGATTATACCCTTTAGCCACCAATCTAGCCTTATTTCTAATAACTACTCCTGAGTCATTCATTTTATTCTTTAATACCCACTTAGTTCCTACTGCACTTTGATCCTTTGGCCTTGTAGTTAATTCCCAAACTTCATTTCTTACAAATTGATTTAATTCTTCTTGCATAGTTAATATCCAAAATTCATCCAAAAGTGCATGATCAATATTTGTGGGTTCTATCATTGAAATAAAAGCTGAATGATTGACTACTTTGTTCAGTCCACGCTTAGTCCTAAAACCCTCATTTGGTTCACCTGTAATTTATTCTTTTAAGCAGTTTTTAGAAAATCTTAAATCTCTAGGCAAAGGGTTTTCTATCTCCAAATTTTTATCCAAGTTTATTTTCTCAATCTTTTGGGAGTCAATTTCTATCTCTTCCTCTTCAACAATCAGTTCTTCCAAAACTTTAGATTCATCAAATACAATATGTCTGGTCTCTTCAATTATCAAAGTTTTTTTATTGAATACTCTATAAGATTTTCCAACACTAGAGTATCATAGAAAAATTCCTTCATTTTATTTTGGATCAAAAAATTTTGAGGAAGATTTTCCATTATTATGTATGAACACCTTACATCTTAAAACATGCAAATATGACAAATTAGGTGTTTTCCCCTTAAGTAACTCATAGGGTGTTTTATTCAAGTTTGATCTGACATTCACCCTATTCAGAACATAACATGATGTGCTAACCGCCTCAGCCCAAAAATATTTAAGAAGTGAATATTCTTCCAACATGGCTCGAGCAACTTCTATTAATGTTCTGTTTTTTCTTTTGACTATCCCATTCTACTGAGGGGTTCTAGGTGCAGAAAATTATGATCAATCCCTTTCTCCTTATAAAAATCTTCAAATTTTTCATTTTCAAATTCTCTTTCATGATCACTTTGAATTGTTAAGATCTCACATCCTAGTTTCCTCTAAATTTAAGTGAAAAATTTTATAAACTCTTCAAATGATTCACTCTTATGATATAGAAATCTAACCCATGTGAATCTAAAAAAATCATCCACAATCATAAATCTTTATATTTTTCCTCATAGACTTATAATTCCAACTGGTCCAAAAAGATCCATATGCAAAATCTCTAATTATTTTTTAAGATCCTTATTGGACTGAAAAGATGACTTCACTTATTTTCCTAATTGACATGCATCGCAAAGGTGATCCTTAATAAAGTCTAGTTTTGGTATACCTCTCATTAAGTTCTTTTGGGTAATCCTCCTAAGATTTTTCATGCTAGAGTGACAAAGTCTCCTATGCCATAGTCATGACTCATCATAAATAGTTTTTAAATAAAAAGCAGTATGAGTTTTGATACAATTTAAATCTAGCATATAAATATTGTTTACCCGTATACCATCCAAAACATCATTACCATTCAGGCTTAATATGCAGCTAGTAGGGAAAAATTTAACACAATATCCTTTATCACATAGCTGACTAATACTCAGAAGATTATGCTTTAAGCCTTCTACTAACAAAACAATTTCTATAAAAAAGTTCTGTAAGTTCCCTATTATACCTGATCCTACCACCTTTCTTATGGTGTTATCTCCAAGTTTAACCCTGCCTCCATTTCTGGCTTCCAGCAATATGAATTATGTAGTATCTCTAGTCATATGCTTTGAGCAACCACTGTCCATGTACCATATAATCTCACGAGGCCTTGTGTAAGAGCAATCCTGCAAAATCATCAAATGTTAGACCTTGGAACCCAAATAAGTTTGGGTTCTCCTTTTGGAAATTTTAAAATAGATGCATGTATGATATGTCTAGGTTTATACATCTTCGGTTTCCACATCAAATAAGTTTTTCTATCCAATATATAGCTGTGTGCTATATATCTAAACAATTAACAATTATAACATTTGACTCTAGGAAATGAGTTTCTTAATCTTCTATAATTATTCTGTCTATTCCTGGATTGTACAAATTTTTGATACAAAATAGAATTCGTGAAATCTTCAAGTCTTAGGGGTATCCTATTTTCCTCGAGAGATTTTATCTTCAATTTGAAAAAAGTATTCATATCTTCCAATATATGATTTGTATAATCCATCCGATATTTTTTGCTCTCTAACTCATCTTTAAGATCTTTAAACTCTTGTTCC
>NW_021531083.1:0-273 GCF_001605985.2 Dendrobium catenatum | reverse complement strand
ATCATTTATAATAGAAGATATGATAATACTCTAAATGGATATTTGTAATTATTAGATCTAAATGTGTTGACATAATCCTAACGGTGTACTACTAGTATATAAAATAGTGGTATGTTTGAATTTGTATCAAGCCAAAAAATGGGAAATAAAATTTCTAGTTTCCTTCTCTTTTCTCTTTAGCCCCCTCTTATTCGAAAAGCCTTTTTTCATTCGAACATGAAGTCCACTATCCCCATCTAATATTTTATAAGGGAAATATTTGTTTTAATTTTG
>NW_021531082.1:0-297 GCF_001605985.2 Dendrobium catenatum | reverse complement strand
AATAATTTTTTTTTAAAACTAAAAAATTTGAACTAGAAAATTGCTTCAGAAAGCAGTAAAAAAGTTATCCCAAATAAAACCTAAATTAGATTGAAAAATAAAAAAGGCGAAAAGAATCAAAAGGAGATTTTGGTTAGAGTGCATAAGATTAATAAAAATGATTAAATTTAAATGACCCAAAGTATGGTCTCCATATTTTTTGGCTTGTATATGCACAATACTACATAAAGTATAGTGGCAACTATATTTATTGAAGAAGATAAAATAGTTAAATTATTAATTTTCTATGAAGAAAAA
>NW_021531081.1:0-236 GCF_001605985.2 Dendrobium catenatum | reverse complement strand
TCTCTCCCTCTCTCCCCCTCTCTCTCTCCCTCTCTCTCTTACTCTCTCCCTTGCTCTCTCACTCTTGCTCTCTCCCCCTCTCCATCTCTCCTTCTCTCTCACTCTTGCACTCCCTTGCTCTTTCTTGCTCTATCTATCTCCCTCTCTCTCTCTCTTGCACTCCCTTGCCCTTTCTTGCTCTCTCTCTCTCTCTCTCTTTCTCTCCACCTCGCTCTCTCACTCTCTCTCCCCCCCTC
>NW_021531080.1:0-217 GCF_001605985.2 Dendrobium catenatum | reverse complement strand
GACAATACAAATAAATAACAATCCAACATAATTTCAAATCCAATAAGTAGTTAATCTTTATACAACTAAAATATATTTAAGTAAAAGTAAATAACATTAAGAAGATAATAATATGCAATCTAACATTTATCTTAATACTTTTAATATTTTTAAAAATTAGAAAATATATTATCTTTAAAAAATATATAAAAAATATTTATAATTAGATTAAAACAAA
>NW_021531079.1:0-903 GCF_001605985.2 Dendrobium catenatum | reverse complement strand
TTAACATCCTAATTCTTATTGAACGAGTTCCAACAGTTGAGTGCCACCTTTTCATGTATCCAATCACCTGTTGCAACTTGGAAAGCCTCTGCCTCATTAGTGCCATCATCTGATTTGGCTATAAACTTAATTATTTAAATGGATTTAAAAATCAAAACTTTGCAAATACATAAAAATTCTTCCAATGAGCCAAATCTTACACATAAGAGTTCTATGGATTTACGGAATGAGCTGTATAAAATAAAAATAAAATACAGTAGTTTAGATGAGTATATATTATTTAATTTAACTTTAAATACCTACTATTTTTCATTTATTAAACCTTATATACTCATCTAATTGACTTGAAATTTGGCTGAGTAATACTATGGGATATCCTCTTTATCCCATAATTATCTTAGGCAAGTTTGAAGTCCCTAGTATCTTGACAGAAATTTTCAAATGCATAGGTCATGATTTGACCTAAACATTTAGAAATTTATGGTTATTAATCCATAGAGCATCAAGCTTTGAATTTTGTGTGGATATTTTATTTTTAAGTAAGGGCTAGATTACACTTAATCATAAGCCTTGATCAATAGTAAAGACACATAGGGATTCAAACATAGGGTTCTGTTTAATTAACTAAAAACATAAAATCTAGAGAATCTATTTCAACTCCAATAGGAATGAAACTCAAACCTAGCACACTTAGTGATATTATAAATCCTAAAAATTAATTTGACAGTAATTAGAGTTTGATATGTTCTTAAAACACAAATCCTTATTACTGCCTCAATTTTTGGGCTAAAATTTTAAAAAAAATCCAAATAAATTTAATAAAAATTCTAAAAATATAAAGAAAATTATAATACAACCTAAATTAAACTTACAATCAAGAAAAAATAAAAGCCCTGTCCAATT
>NW_021531078.1:0-229 GCF_001605985.2 Dendrobium catenatum | reverse complement strand
TGGAGCTGATTGTAGAGGGGAAGAGGGTGAAGCTAAAGGGGGAACCAGGATTGTCTAGAGCCGGAGTATCACTCAGATCAATGGCGAAAATCATCCATGAGGAAGGAGGAGGATTCTTTGTGGAGCTACAGAGCCTGGAGGAGCAGGAGGAGGGGGAGGAAAAGCTCATTCCCACGTTGGTTCAGCCTCTGTTGCAGGAATTTGAGGATGTGTTCCAACCTCCGGTGGG
>NW_021531077.1:0-246 GCF_001605985.2 Dendrobium catenatum | reverse complement strand
GTATAAGTCAGCTATGTGATAAGGGCTATAGTGTAAAATTTTTACCTACTAGCTGCATATTAAGCATAAATGGGAAAGATGTTTTAAATGGAAAAAGGGTAAACAATATTTATATGCTAGATTTAAATTGTATTCAATCTCCTACTGCTTTCTGTTTGAAAATTGTTTCTGATGAATCATGGATTTTGCATAGGAGACTTTGTCATTCAAGTATGAAAAATCTTAGGAGAATTACCCAAAAGAACT
>NW_021531076.1:0-257 GCF_001605985.2 Dendrobium catenatum | reverse complement strand
ATGGATTTGATTGTAAATAAATGATTATTGGTTGTATAAAAAAAAAAGAGAGACAAAGATATAGAGAATAGAAAAAAAAATCATACAATTTAGATCATAAGGTGCTACATTACATATGTGATGTATGTGTGAATTTGTCTTAATTGCCTCAAATGATCCAAAAAAATTAAAATCATAATGAGCCAAAGAGATGAATAATGGTGGTGTTTTAGAAGGCCACAATATAGATGGTGGGGAGATATGATTGATGGCCGGGA
>NW_021531075.1:0-370 GCF_001605985.2 Dendrobium catenatum | reverse complement strand
TGGTGATGTTGGATTTGAGGAGTATGGAGGGTTATTTGGAATAGTTTGGTAAAGGGTCAAAAGTCAAGAGTCAAGGCTAAGAGAAATAGGAGCAAATCCCATCAAGATTTGACCAAGAATTGAGTGTTGATTTGGTCAACTTAAGTTGGGTTGAGCTGACCAAGTGTCAAGTGACACTTGAGTCTTATCCAAGAATTGATTTGAATAGGTGATAGGGGTTGAAGAGCTCAAATGGGTCAATTTAACCCAGTTAGACCCCTTAAGAGCTAATGGGTCAACCTAAGTTGACTGGGTCAACCAGGTTGACCCAGTGGGTGGATCTGGGCTGGACAGATTTGAAAAGATATTTGGGGACCATTGGAGGTGGTCC
>NW_021531074.1:0-557 GCF_001605985.2 Dendrobium catenatum | reverse complement strand
TTTAATAGGCACAAAGATCAATGAGCAAAAAGATTTGATGGAAGTAAAAATTGGACCTTATATAGGAGAGACAAGAAAAACCGTCCAAAACTGTAGAAATTTCAAGTTATTACAAAATGGATCATTCCGTACGATCATGGATCATCCTGGACGATTTTACTTAAAGTGTCGGAAATGATCCTGATATATATTGGTACAAATTATGTTCATACACTCTAATCGTCCCGTACAAACTAGGTTCGTCCGGTACGAAACGATTATTCCATAGGTCGGTTCCAAAAACCCTGAAGGACGTAACCAACTAAGGTAAGTCGGTTTGGTTCATCCTAGGACGAACAAGTTTCATCCTGGACGATTTTATATAGAGAGTTTTGTCCAGAGACGAATGTTAATTTCGTCCAGTACAATTTTATTTAGAGAGATTCGTCTAGAGATGAAGGAAAATTTTGTCTGGACGAACAGTGCAAAGTGAGAATCCCGAGACGTTCGTCCCAGGATGAATGTTAAATTCATTCTGGATGATTAGGACTTAGAAAAATTTCTCCTTGCCTGTCCGA
>NW_021531073.1:0-1437 GCF_001605985.2 Dendrobium catenatum | reverse complement strand
GCGATTAGAAATGGAGAATTTTCATTGATTATTCGAAAGGGTATAAATTAAATAAATAATGTAATTTAATAATATACCATATTCATTTTTAATTTCAAATGGGTTAATTTTCAAAATTCTCCTCCAACTATTCACATGTGATCATTTTAGTTCTAAACTGTAATGTTTCTTCAATTTAAGTTTCATTTGGGATAACTTTCTTACTACTTTTTAAAGTAATTTTTTTGTAAAGAAGTAAAAAAAAACTATTACAAAAAAATTATTTTATGAAGCAGTAAAAAGTCGTCCCAAACAAAATCTTAGTATCTCTACTATTCAAAATTGATGACTAAATTTGGATGAATTTTACATCATAGTTAAAATGAGGGGTATTTTTTATAGTCAAGAGACAAAATCGAGGTAGTAGACATCGAACCTCTCTCTAATTTTAAGTTATTGTCAAAGCTCTCTATCCCCTTTCTTCTCTACTCGTCTTCATATAAAGAATAAGAGTTAGTGCTTTAATAATATTATAATTTAAACTATATTAGGCTCATTCAGACGGTCTCTAAAATTTTTAATTATGTCTCAAGTGTTTGATTTGATATGTTCATTCCTCGTGACATTTAATTTGGCTATAAATTTGTTAAAATAAGGATATTATTGATCCTCAATTTGTTTATAAAAGTTTTAATTAAATATTAAATTGAAATTTATGCAATCAGATTATTTCTTTTGAAAAAGCACAATTGCTTCGTACATAGACTGTGTCAAGAAAACTTTAGAATAGCTATAAAGTTTATTAGTTGTAAAGTGCACCGATACTTTATAAGGAGCATCATGTTTAGTACGATGTTGCTGCCATGGAAATAAAAAGGTGTAATGTTTAATTAATTTCAGAATTACTCAAATTTTAAAAATATAATTAATTTAATATAATAGTGCAGCATGCCTAAAATAATTTACCCGTTAAGTGGAGCTTATATTTTTATATGTTACATTATATAAAAATTCAACCATTACAAATACATAATATCTTCGCTATTCATCAGGTCTCTATTTATAACCATTCTATTACATATCTAACACCTAAACTTTCTATAAGCAATAATTTACTAGCGCATCCGCACCATGCCATACCATGCATATTTTATTTTAACTATCAAATATGCCACTCATATTCCTTCATCCACTCATATATTCATTGCTATCATTCATAATTTGATATAAAAATGAACTATGAGTGATATATATATATATAATATTAAAGTTTTAGATGTTAAATATGTAAATAGAACAGTATATGATGATATGTATGTAAATCTCCCATAATATTTATAAGATCAAAAGAATGTTTTATGAGGAAAATTTGTAAATTGCAAAACCCACTATGTAGTTTGTCATACAGTGATGTTATTTTATTTTCTAAAGAAAAGAGGGAAAGCACATAAATCAAGT
>NW_021531072.1:0-220 GCF_001605985.2 Dendrobium catenatum | reverse complement strand
CGGCCCAATTATGTCTGTGCCCCAGCATTCAAATGGCTAGGATGCTACTGTTGGATGCATAGGATTTGACGGTTGATGTATAACATCACCGTGGATTTGACACTCGTGCCACCTCTTAGCGTGATTGATACAATCTTTGACCATGGTCGGCCAATAGTAACCCATTATTTTGATTTTAGCGATCATTTTAGGACCTGACTGATGTGCTTCACAAAGCCCT
>NW_021531071.1:0-360 GCF_001605985.2 Dendrobium catenatum | reverse complement strand
CCACCATCTTATAGAATTTTCCCTTAATTTTGAGAGGGACTTTTTTTATCACACAATAAGATCGTGAATTCCTCCACTTCAACCATCTAACTTGAATTCTACTGATAATATCCCCATCTATTTCACCATCACTCTGAACAATAGATCCAAGATATCTAAATTTGGGATCACACTCTTCAGAGATATTTCGTTGAACAGCTTGGGAGGGTTGTGTTGGATCAGCCTTATCAGAAAAATTTAAACTCGGCATTTTCACACCTGCAGTAAAATCGTTCCCGATATCACTTCCAGTGGCTTTGCCACAAACTTCCTTATTGTATGTATCAACGTTTTAAAAGGCGAAATCGGGAATCGAGGCGT
>NW_021531070.1:0-209 GCF_001605985.2 Dendrobium catenatum | reverse complement strand
GGTGTTGGTCGAGTATTTTAGCAAATTTTAAGGGATGTAAAAAAAATTAGTTTAAATTTTGATATATTTGAAATTATTTGATTTGAGCAATTTTTAAATACATAATATATTAATATGTCATTGTTGCCACCCATCGCCACCGCCACCACTCACATCCATCTGCGTCCGATGGTGGTCGCCAACACAACTTACTATCGATCACCACCACC
>NW_021531069.1:0-412 GCF_001605985.2 Dendrobium catenatum | reverse complement strand
TGACTCAAAAAATTCTACAGAAGCCCTACAGTGCTCACTATAAATATTATGTAAGGAGTGATCTGTGAAGAATGTAGGAATATGGTCAAGCTGTGCAGGATATGTTAGGTTGTATATAGTTTCTATGATGTATCCAATGATGTGTTTTAAGGCTACATTTTACTTTCATCATGCTCACAAATTTCTAATGGATTTGATTTTTAATATATTAAAAGATTAACTCACGTGCTTTGAATTGGGCATTGGACATGCAGTTGTAGGTGACTAGTGATAGAAGAAAAGTGATGTTGATACGATCACCAACTTATAATATGATGTGGTTCCAAAGAATGTGCTAAATGACACGGGTCTTGAGTACTAAGGAACATATTAAGGGTTAGTGATATGGTGCAGGAGAGTTCTTAATAAGAGT
>NW_021531068.1:0-1155 GCF_001605985.2 Dendrobium catenatum | reverse complement strand
ATCTAGTAGAGGCAGCATACACAAAAGAGGCAAAACATTTTTTATTGAAAACATTAATATGACAATGAACCACTTGATGGTGATCCGCAATTATATCGAGAGTGATAGTATTATGCCAGAATAACCATAATTTATTAGAACAATTAGCAAAAGAACTATTATAACCTAGGAATCTAGCAGTTTCCACAATCTTATCAGCATTAATCATAGGTTCACTTAAAACAAGCAGTTTAATATTATGAATTCTGCAAAGATTTTTAACTCTATTTTTCGAATCTTTACCACCTATGCCCCTAACATTCCACATAACAGCTTTAATCATTACCATTTTTTGCCGAAGTTTGAGCTCTGGTAGATCTAGGAGTAGCCGGAGTTGTGTTTTTACCGTTCTTACCCTTTTTCTTACCACCCTTTTGATGCCATTCCTCTTCCCCATTATTGTTCAATTTCGGCGGAACAAGATTTAGAGGAGCCTTCGCATTAGTAGGAGGGATAAATTCTCCATCTTCAATAAGATCAGCATGAGCCCCTCTACTATTTAACACTTCATCTTTGTTTCCCTGTTTAGAAAGTAAATCATTTTCAATTGTCAGCGAATTAGAAATAATAGGTATTTCATTTAATAAATCATCAACTAAAATAACTAGTTTAGGACTCTTAGGTGTAGAAGAGATAATCTCTGGCTCTTTAGAAGCCTCGATAGGTTGATTTCCTTCATTCGAATGCAATGCTACCATCAAATCCGTATTGCCAATTTCCTCTATAACCTCATCACCTTTCTCTTCCCCTTCCACACACTGATTATTATGTACTGTATGAGGCGGTTCCACCGGAATATCCTGATTATCATCAATGTCTTCCACATTTGCCACTTCTATAGGATTATTCACAGCAGAGCCATGCCTCATACTAACATAATTATCAGTTTTTTTAAATTCTGGATGAAGTTTGAAGCAATCCACGTTCGCATGCCCGTGCACTTTACAGTGCGTACAGAAATCTGGAATTATTTTATGCTATATTCTATTATTTACTCTCCGTTTCTTTTTCGACAACACCAAAGAGCCCCTTAGGTCTTACTTTTAGTTATTTTTTGAGTGTTGGAAATAGTTTGAGTATTATTAATTAGTTTTAGTGAGGAGAAGTTAGCTGAAG
>NW_021531067.1:0-229 GCF_001605985.2 Dendrobium catenatum | reverse complement strand
AGTCTGCCTAAACCTGCTATCTCCAGGCATTACATAAGTTGTTTCTAATAAAGTAAATATTAAAAGAAATGCTAAATGCTGAGCTGGCCACTAGTTGGCAGAGAAGCAAAAACTAACTAAAGCTGCAAGAAGTAGTGGAGATAGAATTAAGGTAATGATATCACCGGAATATTCTGGTACCATGATACGCCACATCGGTTATCCCCCGCCGTGGGAGATTCCTCGCCTG
>NW_021531066.1:0-452 GCF_001605985.2 Dendrobium catenatum | reverse complement strand
GGTTATTTTTACATCTAGTGTTACTTCAAATTTTTGTTCTTATTTTAAAATTGTCCTGTTAATCTTTCTTGTAACTGCATACCAAAACACAACTGCTACTAAGAAATCATAGATTCTTTTCTTGGTAAAATATTAAGTTTAAAGTTAGCAAAGCTTCACAACTTGTTATTAATTCCTAAGCAATTCATATTTCCATATATGTTTCACATCAGATATATTCATTTAATAGAGGACAGCTTACCCTAGATAAATTAAAATGTAATTACTTTTAAATGTTACTGTAACATTAGCATTCAACTTCCACTAATCCAGGCATGCAAAGGGCAGATTGTTGAGGGTTGTAATCAAACGGCTAGGAGTGGCTGAAAAATCTTTAGTGAAAAAGGCATTAGTGTTATTATATTACCATATAAGTAAGATATTAAGTTAATTAAAGCCTTACCATCACATTT
>NW_021531065.1:0-232 GCF_001605985.2 Dendrobium catenatum | reverse complement strand
ATCGTCGTGGTAGACTTCCTCGATAGCACGTGTATGTCTTACCATATAGACGACTTCAAGGTTCATGATGTCCTCCATTTCTTCCTCCAGATTTTCTTCCATAAATTCATCAATATTCTCATCAAAATTTTATTCTATATTTTCTTCAGGATTCTCTTCTATATTTTCTTCGAGATTCCCTTCTATATTTTCTTCGAAATTTTCTTCTAGATTTTCTTCTCCTTCTACATAT
>NW_021531064.1:0-548 GCF_001605985.2 Dendrobium catenatum | reverse complement strand
CGGAAGCTCGCTGGCTGTGAAGGTAACTTTCTATTTTTCGCGCGCTTCTTCGTCTAAATCCCGTTAAATCCGCCGAACCTAGGGATTTAACCAGTAAATCCGGGATTTAGGGAATCCGGGATTTAATGCCGCACAGAAACCTAAACCCGACTTAAATCACGCCATAAATCAGATACCAAACACCCCCAAGATTAGGTTTTTTCTACCATACGTTCCTTCTCTCGCCGCCGTTTCTGAGATGGCTGCCTCTGCTTTCGCCGTGTCGATGGCGCGGGCCAGTCGGTCTTTCCGCTCAACACTAAACACAGTGCTCTCGAAACGCTTATTCCATTCCCCGGTTCCCTCTTCCCGGCATCCCATCCGTCTTGTTTCTTCCCTGGTCGGTGATGTCGATGTCATACGCCGTCGTCCGATGCCTTACGCTGTCTTACGACTGGCAGCTGGACGTGGCGGTGGCGGTCGCGGTCGTGGTGGCTCACCGATCAACTCGGCTTCTGGTGGTGGATCCAGTTATGATCCACCAACTGAGACGGCTCCTCTGTTCTCTG
>NW_021531063.1:0-210 GCF_001605985.2 Dendrobium catenatum | reverse complement strand
TTCACCCCAAGGCACAAGAAATAGGGAGTAAAAGGAAGAAAGAGAGAGGTAAAGAAAGAAAGAGAGATTTTACTTTCTTCACTATTCACCCAAACCAAACATTCTCTAACACAAATACTTTCACTTTTCAAAACCATACATCTTCAATTTTCAAACATACACTTCTTCCTTTGAAAATACACACTTCACCATTCAAAGATCACACATTAC
>NW_021531062.1:0-286 GCF_001605985.2 Dendrobium catenatum | reverse complement strand
CAAGGGTTGACTGAGTACCCAAGATGGGAGAGGGGTGCCCGGTTGGAGAGGCCACGAGGAAAAACAACGATTACCAAATCTGGAATAATGTCAGATTTCTAAAGTTGGAGGAGGAATTTGGTTGGAGAAATCAAGCCAAGTCCAGAGTGGAGCTCGGGTAGGAGAGAAAAGCTTCAGAAGGAAAAAAAAAACAATTTCAAATTTCTGAAATTCTATTCGGGTGAGGAGAAGTGGAGGGGAGGGAGAAACTAATTTGAAAATTAAATTAATTTCCAAAGGAAGGGGG
>NW_021531061.1:0-333 GCF_001605985.2 Dendrobium catenatum | reverse complement strand
TGGGTTGCTTTGTCCAAGGGTACCTTGTAGACCTGGGGTGAATGTTTGTCTAAGAGAACAAATTTGAATCCAACTTAGTTAACAGATGGCTTTGTGCCCTATCGATTATTTCATATTATTTATATATCAAGGATTTGATGCCATTAAGAAACATATTGGCTCTGGCCATAACCGATATTTTGTGGTGCCATTTGGCGGCAAAATCACTCGGTTCAAAGGGTCCCGAGTCATAACCGTTTATCCTGCGGTGCCATTTGGCGGCAAAATTGCCGGTTAGAGGACACGTACCGCGTTCTTACTGGCAGGAGATTGTTTGAGAATAGATCCTAGTGA
>NW_021531060.1:0-506 GCF_001605985.2 Dendrobium catenatum | reverse complement strand
GAAGGAAAGTCGTGCAAGGGGCGAAGTCGATCGGCCATGCAGGAAATGGAGAAGCCACGGGAAAGGGAGGAAAGTTGTCTTCACTGCAGGCGAGCTCCCCTCTTACTTCCGATCAAAATGCCGTAACTTTCGATCCGACCCAAAGGGAACGTCGTCGAAGGAGCTTTGTCGAACGAGAGAAGGAGAGAGTGGGAGAGGGAAATCGAGAGAGAGCTTGCAGAGGATCTAGTCGAACGAGGCCTTCGGCCTCGTTTTCTTTTGCTCTTTAACGACGTGAATGCGTCGTGGGAGAAATGACGCGTCGCTAGATTTACGCGATTTGAACAGCGACGACGTGCGGAGTTCGGAGCCGAACAGGTACGAGAGAAACATTTTTTTTCTTTTTGGCTCCTGTATACAGGTCAACAGGCTCTTACAAGACTACGACCACTCTTTTAGCACAAAAGGGGCCTGCATCAGTCAACAATGATGAGATCACCAGGGAGAAGCCAATAGGAGGAGGGAGT
>NW_021531059.1:0-247 GCF_001605985.2 Dendrobium catenatum | reverse complement strand
TCTTCTCTCCCTTTCAAGACTCCTCTTCAAGTTTTCTCTAGAAGAATAGAGACTCAATGCATGTTAAAGACTCTTACTGAATCGTTTGAGAAAGCTTAAATAGATGACTATGAAAAACCTTAGAAACTCAATTCTAACTGCAAATATCATAGAGTACGATCGCAGGATCATCTAGTAGGATGCGCAGAATTTGAAAATCCTAGAAACTCAATTCTGATGCCAAATATCGTCCTGTACAATCGCACAT
>NW_021531058.1:0-347 GCF_001605985.2 Dendrobium catenatum | reverse complement strand
GTTTCCTGCACTCATAGCAAATAACATCATTTGAAACTTTTACATTTCTATTAAATTTACATCTATTCCATTGCTGGCGTCTCTTCTGATTTCTCTTCAAAAAGCTTCTGATTGTCTAGTCATTAATGCGATGTCGCTTCATTCTCAGGTTATGAGTGTTCACTCTCAGACACCTCCACTTTCAGTGCTATGTTCTTCTCCTTTCGTAGTTCACTTGCATAAATCTTTCTTTGGCTAACTCCTTGCTCGTAAGCAATTAGCAAATCAAGAACATTATCAATAGAGAAAATATTTAGATCTTTAGACTTTGTAATTACAGTAATTTTAGCATCATAAGTAGTAGGCAA
>NW_021531057.1:0-588 GCF_001605985.2 Dendrobium catenatum | reverse complement strand
GAGAAGAAAGTTTAAAAATATTTTATTAATGAATAAATATACAATAAATAAGAATTATACAAAATTTACTAACAAAACGAGATAGAAAGCCAACAACATTTAAGCTATAAAGTATGACATTAGATTTGAATTTTTGAGTTTTTTTTCATTAGGAATCCTATAGAATATTGTAACTATCTAATAAAATATCAATTGATGACGTAAGATAATTGTGACTAATTGATTAAATTGAAGTTTTTTATTTTATCAATTGATTAATAAGTTTATAAAAAAAAAACAAAGAGAAATTACAATTCGTACTCAAACATGATGCATTGTATAGGATGAAAAAATTATTACTCTAAATAAATTTGTGGCATGTTTAGTAGATGAGTTGAAAAAGAACTAATTGAAGGTGATAATACTACAAAATTAATTAAAGATTTCAAATTTTAAGAGAAATTTGAAGATAATTTTTCAATTAAATAATTGAATAAAAAGACCCATTTTTTTGATAGATTTTTGCCACTATTTATTATTTTCAATATTTTTTATTAAAAACTACTATAAAAAACTATAAGAAAATTATTCCAAATAAAATCCAAGACT
>NW_021531056.1:0-788 GCF_001605985.2 Dendrobium catenatum | reverse complement strand
TAACCGAATGAAAGAGATCATGCCTCTCATTATCCATTAGAGTCAAACTAGTTTTTATTAAAAACAGGGTTTCCTCGAATAATATCATTTTGGCTAATGAAATATTGAGGGATTTTGGCTCTAAAAATGATAAGTTCTTTTGTGTAAAGCTTGACATCAAAAAAGCTTTTTATTTTGTGTCTAGAGATTTTATTATTTCTAGATTGCAAGAGAAAGGTTTCCCACATATAGTTATTTCCTGGATTAAAGGATGCATCCTTGATATTCCATTTTATGTCTGTATTAACGGTGCCTTAGAGGGTTACTTCCAATCCTCATCTAGACTTCGCGAAGGCTGTCCTCTCTCTCCACTGTTGTTTGCTATTGTCATGGATGCATTCTCTTGTGCTCTTGATGCTGGGAGATTTTTTGGAATTTTGAATGGGCCTAATGCTTACACACACTTGCTTTACGCTGATGATGTGCTTGTCTTTGGACCGGCCACTCTTGCCAATGCCCTTGCTCTGATTGAAACTCTGGATCATTTTGCTGCTTGCTCTTGTCTCCATGTTGACAAAAACAAATGCTCCATTCTTTTCTCCCTTTCTTCTTATATGACTGATGACATTAAAAAAGCTCTTGGCTTCACTTCCTCTGCAGCTTACTTGAAATATCTTGGCATTCCCATTGAAATAAAAAAACTGACTTCTACTCACTTCCAACCACTACTGAGTAGAAGTTTTGCTCTACTTGCTGGTTGGAAAATTAAATTTTTGTCTTTTACAGGTTGTATCTAATATCTCAAATTT
>NW_021531055.1:0-3826 GCF_001605985.2 Dendrobium catenatum | reverse complement strand
TGCATTATTTCTCCTTACTCTTTTCTTTACTCATTATTTTATATTGGTAATAAGATGTGTCGATCAGAACAACATTATGGATTTTAGGTTGAAGATAAATTATTATGTTGGCGAGCTTTTAACCTCACGCAACATTCTCAGACATTTGACAATATTGCAATTAGCACATTTGCCTCAGAGCAGATATAGGGAATTAAAATTTTCTGTTTAACTAATGTGCGCGCTTCTCCGATGCATTTGCATTGTACACTAGAATCTTTTTGGAGCACGCCATAATGCAAATGCATATTCTTAATATTTAGCACATTGTTTAATATGCTTATGTAATTACATGCACATATTTTGATGCAATTTGTGTTATTTGCATTACTGTTTAATTTATTTGTACTGTCTTTCAATGTCTTTTATTTGCGTTACGCTTATGTAATAATATGATTGTGCTCCGATAAATGTGTTAAATTTTCTAACGTCAATATCTAAGAATGCAACGTGGGGTTTTAAAAGCTCGCCAACATAAAATCCTATCTTCCAGTACCCTTAATAAAATGTCTTGTTCCGAGCATAGTATTGCCAGTGATTTTATTCAACATTTTTTAAAACTGATTTTTTTTAAACTTTTTTTCAATCTAATGTTTGAAACCATAAGGGACCAATGATATCCTTTATTAATATCATCATTGGATAATTATCTTTATAGCAAACACCATATTAATCTCAACAATAAATCCTTATAATACAGCTAATAATACAAAGGAATTTCCTAACTAAGCCCCATAGATGCATCAATACATCCTCTTTTTCCAAGAATGAAGACATGCATTCTGCATCACAAACCCTAACACAAACTGAACTTGCATATGAAAGAAATGACAGCAGTTTCAAGAAGTACTGAGAAAGCACATTCTTGAATCTTTTCATATCTTCATATTCTTACGTTCTTTTCCTTCAAAGAAGCCTGACCAAATGTTCATTTGTCATCCTTGCGCACGATAACAGATGACCATGCAACTGAATAATTTGTCCTCCAAAATTCAGATAGGCTTTGAAGAATTTTCTGAACAAGTTTCGTTCGCTTAAGGTAAAATCTTGAGGAGAAACCACGTATCGTGGAATTAGAAATTGTAAAATTTAAAAGCATCTAACCTTTATGACAAATGCATAGCAATGCAGAAAAGAGAAATGCTTAAAAAGTCTTCCTGTATTGGTTGGGAGAATCTATTCATTTGTTAAAATTATCAATCCCGTCATCGTTGCTAGCCCTGTACAATTTCATTTTAATTGGATTTGTGGAGCTTCCACTCCGACACCCTCAGGCCATTTAGGTTTAGGACATAACGAGTAAATAGTTTCTAATATTTTGGAGCTCGCTATGCTGTAAAAGGCAAAAGTAAATCGGTTATTGTACTATATATATAATATATGTTAATATATATAATATATATATATATTATATATATATCTATATATAATAATAATATAATACTACTATATATACACACACATTTATCTGGTAGTTTCGAAAGCACAGTTGTAAAGTGAATTCTCGTATATATATTTCCACCTTGTAGCTATGTAATTTAATATAAACTTTATTAGCCACGGAGATACTCTCCAACAGATGTTTTTATAGTTGCCAACTAGATACTGAACGGCAAGAAAGGGTCTCATACTAGAAAAACTTTGCTAGAAATGTTTAGCGAGATGCTGTCTTAATGAACTAAGGAAGCTGCTTCCTATGGTTTTTGTTGTATTTTCCCTATTAAAAAATTGTTTGGCTTATGGAATTTGTAGCATTGTAATTATTTATATATATATATATATTTTTTTCATTTATGAAACTTTCAGTCTGCTATCTTCCTTCACTGGCAAAACTTTATTATTGTTCCAGCATATGCAGCGCCGTAAAATAAATAAAATGAGTAAGAAACTGACAAAATTAATGCCCTAATATGCTCGTGAATTGAGAATAACAAAAGATTTCATGCCATCATATATTGCAGGTTGCCATGTTTCAATTTAAGTACTATTAAATACCCCATTATTTGTTTTAAAAAGAAGGATTCGATGAGCTTTAAATATTAAGGGCTAAAGTGATGTGAATGTTATTTCTTGTTACCCAAGCAAAGATAGTTTTATGGCCACTCATATTGTTAATGATGAATTATGTGAATTTATTTGTTAGAGGCAACTAATTTATAATGCTCCTAAACCTTGCAAAGAGGTTTTTTGTGAGTTTGAATCATTACGGAGTAGATAAGACTTTTCTTGGATGAGAAGAGAAGCATACTAGTGAGGTTGTAAAGTAGTTCTTATTGGGAAAGTACTTGGCACGACTAAAGTATTTAGGAATAATGAAACATGAAAAGTGCTATAACTAGTGAAAATTTACTGGTTTATGCAAGAAGATATTCAATTGGCAGAAAAGAATTACTCAACATTAATAAAAAGATTCATTATGTTCAAAGATGGCCTTGGGCCCACAAGCATTCTACAATTATCATTACATCATGAAGTAAAAACATAAAAACTTTCAACTTTTGCAAGGAAAAGGTCTAATCTTTCCATATAAATATTGAGGAAGGAAAATGGTCAGAGCAAAACGCTTTTAAGTGTCACTTGGTCCAACAAACCTTTATATTTATTATCGCTTAACCACTTTCATCTTCATCCTTGCCTATATGATGCCCAAATATAAATAAAAAATATGAGATAACTTAGTTGAAAGGCATGGCATGTTAAGTAAAACTCAAGGGTATGCTTCAATATGTTCGTAAGGCCAACATGAAAATAAGTTATCATAAAACAAAGTGCAATAGACATCACATTTAAAACATAACAACATGTAGGAGCTCCTTAGGAAGGACACCTAAGAAGTTATGCATGCTCATTCATACTTCCATTTTTTACATAGAGGCTATTTAGTTGGCTGTAAAGTGAATACAATATAAAGTAAATACAATGTAAAATATAGTGTAAAGTAAATAGTTGAAGCAATTTGGTTGTCTGTAAAGTGAATGCAGGGGAACTTTTTTGTTTGGTTGGGTATATGCAGAGTAATGAAAAATGAGAGGTCCATTTGGATGAGACATTCAATCGAGAACCTAGTGTGCCTGTTCCCAAACTAAATTTATTTGTCATATTGAAGTCCTCAAACTAATCACCAGCCAGTTTAACATTCCTAGAAGAATAAAACATAGAAGTGGTCCGGCCTTCCTGCAGCTCCAGGTTCCTACACCGAGTGACATGCATTGCATTGCTCAGTAGGGGAAAGGCATACCTCAGAGCGATGAAGGAGCATCTCATCTAGGCCACCACTTCGATCTGGCCAACCCCATATGCCACTTCGAAGAAGATATTGGCGGATTAGAAGAATCATATGGATTGACAGGCCCTTGCATGCGCAACAGAGCAAACGAAAGAGGAAGGGCGTGATTTCACAGGCGGAAGGCAGCAGAGGCTGAGGTCTCCACTCTTGTGTACACTGATGATAATTCCCGTCAGAGGAGGAAGAAACAAAGATGTGTTCCGTGGGTTGCTCTCTCTCCCCTGCAGAATTCCTTTTTCGCTCGTTTTTTAGCGGGTTCTTTTTGCACGAAAATGAATTAACGCATGGGGTTATGAATACTTCAAAATTTTACTTTATTTCGTGACCAACCAAACACCAAAAATTGAAAAAGCAAAACATTTACTATTATTTGCATTCACTTTTCCCCCAACCAAACAGCCCCACAGTAACCTCAAATGTCATCATTTTCCCCCATGTAGGCACCTTGAGTTTAATTGATGTGAAGCCCCTTCCATGTATTCATGGAGATGTTCATTAGCT
>NW_021531054.1:0-262 GCF_001605985.2 Dendrobium catenatum | reverse complement strand
CTTTCTCCCTCCTTAGTATTTAATCTATTATATAAACACTAAAAGCTAATGTCTTTGCATCGCATATTACTTTCTTAGAATCCTTTCGAGCCACTTTATATAAATTCTGATAATTGGGAAATATATATGTAAAAAGATTGCAGATGAGTGGAGAATGAGTGTGTTAATTCCTATTTTTAAGAATAAAGGTGATGCACAAAACTGTACGAATTATAGAGGTATTAGGTTAATGTGTTATACTTTAAAACTATGGGAGCGAGTT
>NW_021531053.1:0-227 GCF_001605985.2 Dendrobium catenatum | reverse complement strand
CAAAGTTGGAGAGAGCTTTGACTGACAATTGATGTCGGCGATTGCGGGCTCCTGACCACAATACCTCGACTATGATTTTTCAATCAACATTTTCCTATAATATTCAAATCATCATCACTTAATTAATATCCAGAGCATTGTTGCCTAATTACTATAACCTCATACACTACAGGAAAAAACGCTGAAAACCGGCGATTAGTCTAGATTTACCGACGGTTTTTAATATT
>NW_021531052.1:0-519 GCF_001605985.2 Dendrobium catenatum | reverse complement strand
ATCTCCAGAAAATAATCAAAATGTGCACACTCGGCACTTCAACAACATAAGAAAAGTTACGCGGTAAAAACTGAACCAGACGGGAAATACGGATGAAAATCACGAACAAAATCAATTCCGAACAGATAATACCGCCAAACATGTTGGTTCTGAAAATTGAGAAAGGCGGATTGTGCCTTACCTTGGGTACAGCAATATCTCGAACAGTCTCGTCGGACGAAAACGGCCCCGCGTCGCCCGAAAATCAACTTTTCTACTTTTTCCTTCGTTTTTCTCTCTCCTAAGCTTTTTCTCTCTCTTCAAAATATCTCATTTCCATATATATATCCAGACTAATCGTCCTGGACGATCGCACTTCGTCCCGGTACGATCTGGCTCTGGACAAGTTTGTCCAGATGAGATTTAATTATCGTCCACGGCGACCAGTCCTTGGGTGCATTTTCGTCCAGATGATCCAAAATTTCGTCCAGACGAACTGCTCAATTTTCACAATTCCGACCAAACCTGTACCGATCGTCC
>NW_021531051.1:0-1622 GCF_001605985.2 Dendrobium catenatum | reverse complement strand
ATTGGGAGAACTTCAAGAACTTGAATGCTCAAATGCTGGATTAAATGAAGAACAGGAGCAGGAAATGAGGAGAAAGGCTTCTAAATTGAATACCACATTAGCCCGCATTACAACTTGGTGGAGACAGAGAGCGAAGGAGAGATGGATTGAGGAGGGAGATGCCACTTCTCATTTCTTTCATTCCTTTGCCTCGGCACGTAGGAGGGGGAACAGAATTCTGGAGGTCCAGAAGTCGAATGGAGAGAGGAGTGGTGATCCAGCTCTTATACAGGAGGAGTTCATGAAGTTTTTTATGCTCAAATGGGAAGAGAGGCAGATTGTGTGTGATAATTGGCCAAGCTTTCACAGTGAAGGCAAGATTCCTGATTAGGTGAATGAGATTCTGGAGGTTGAAATCACGGAGCAGGAGGTTTGAAAAGCTGTCTTCAGCATGGGGAACAATCGTGCACCGGTGATGGATGGTATTACATCTTCCTTCCTAAAATTTTATTGGGAAATTGTTAAATGTGAGGTGACTCGTGCTATTATTCATTTCTTTTGCACTAACTCTATGTATGAAAGTTGGAAGGATACTTTAGTGGTTCTTATACCAAAGGTTGAAGATGCATTTGTGCCGGCTAAGTTTCGACCAATTAGCCTTTGTCAATCCTTTTATAAGGTTGTGGCAAAAATTTTGATTAATAGGCTCAAACCAGTGCTGGGCAGCATTGTCAGCGAGGAGCAAGGGGCCTTTGTTCCAGGGTGGTCTATTTCCAACCATGGCCTTATTGCTTAGGAGTTGATGAACAAGTTCCAGTTCTCTGTGAAGAAATTTGGGATGATGGCTTTGAAGATCGATATGGAGCAGGCATATGATTGTATGTCTTGGGATACGCTGCAGAGAGTTATGAAATTGATGGGATTCACTCAGAGGTTTGTGGAATGGATCATTCAATGTATTGCCAAGCCGAGATTCTCTTTGCTGATCAATGGTAATAGAACGCCATGGATCTATGCTGAAAGTGGTCTTCGACAAGGATGTCCCTTGTTGCCATATCTGTTCACTCTCTGTTCGGAGCTCCTCACCAAAGCCTTTACACAGAGGGGGGAACAGCTTGGAATTCAAGTTGTTAATAATGTGGAAAGGATATCTCATCTGTTATACGAAGATGATATCCTCATTTTTGCTGAAGCCAGCAGGAGGAATGCCAATTGTATCATGAAGCTTTTGGAGGACTATTGTGACTGGACTGGACAGAAGATTGACGGTGGGAAATCAGCTGTTCTCTTCAGCAAGAGCTATCCCAACTGGAAGAAGCATATGATTGCCAAGCTAATGGGGTATATAAAGGTGAATTCTATTGAATATCTGGGGCTGCCATTGGTCTTGAGCAGATTAAAGACTGAGGATTTTGTTAAAACTATCAGAAATGCTCATCAGAAGACCAATATTTGGGGGAAGAAGCATCTGTCGTTTGCTAGCAGAGCTTTGCTAATTCGTACATCATTACTTAGTATTCCTATGTACTTGATGACTCATACTTCAGTTCCTAAGGGGATCCTCCAATCTATTGAGAAACTTGGCAGAACTTTTTTATGGCAGAAGGACTCTAACAGTAGGGGAATGCATTATGTTGAATGGA
>NW_021531050.1:0-439 GCF_001605985.2 Dendrobium catenatum | reverse complement strand
AAACTTCTTGAAATCAACTCCAAAGATCAGAAATGATTTAAGGAGAGATCAGCAAGTGTTTAAAGATTTTTTGGGATTTTAAATAATTTTTAATTAATTAAAATTGGTTAAACATTGATTTTAATTAAAATTAAATTAAAGTGGATTTTAATGACAAATTAAAGTGATTTCAATTTTCACTGATTAAGAGATAAATTTAAGTTAATTGGGGGTATTTTAGGTAATTTTAAGAATTAAATTAGAATTATTAAAATTTTATTAAGGCTAAAGGATTATTACTAAGGGGGATTATTATGGTTCCTACTTGGGAAACCAAATGGACTCTAAATTTGATGAAATTTGGACCATAGAATCACCTGACCCTGAGGACTAAACTCACCAAATTTGAGCTCAAATGGAGTACTCTAAGGTGGTTAACTAAACCACCTAAGGTGAACTC
>NW_021531049.1:0-295 GCF_001605985.2 Dendrobium catenatum | reverse complement strand
TATAGTGGTTCAGTCTAAAACCAGACCTACACCCACTTCCCAGAGGCACCCTCTGAGTATTGCACTAATACCAATAATGACTCTCCTTTTGCACCCACAGCAAGGCGGAGAAACCTTTACAACACACTCTTTTCACCACTACCCGGTGCGGCAGAGAACCGTCATCTTTTTACACAATTCCCAGTGTTGGCAGAGAACTGTCTGTCCTTTCACACAATCCCCAGTGTTGGAAGAGAACCGTTGTCCTTTTACACTCTTCTAGTGTGGGCAGAGAACCCTTCGGCTGTTCACACTC
>NW_021531048.1:0-320 GCF_001605985.2 Dendrobium catenatum | reverse complement strand
CATGTATGAGTTGCGAACATGAATTTTAAAAGAGGAGTGAACACAGAGCGGAGCATTCAGGAGATTAAAAGGACATGTATTGAGACTAGTGTGACTATTATGTCAGATGGATGGTCTGATATGAAAAGCAGGAGCTTGATTAACATCCTTGTCAACAATCCCTACGGCACGGTGTTCTTACGATCAGTTGATGCTTCAGAGGAGGTGAAAAGTGCTACATTCATTTTCAATTTACTTGATGGTGTTATTGAGGAGATTGGGGAGCAATTGGTTGTCCATGTGGTGACTGATAATGCCAGTGCATACAAAGCAGCTGGTCA
>NW_021531047.1:0-1175 GCF_001605985.2 Dendrobium catenatum | reverse complement strand
TCACTATTTTGATTATTATATTAATATTATTAATATTAATATTATTTTTTTAAATTTTATTGTTATTATTATTAATATTTGTTGCGTGCTAGAAAATACGCGGCGGTAGAGTTTGTAAATTCATGTCCGAGCGTTGCACGTAAATTTAACACACAAATAGTAACGAGAATATGAACATCGGGATTTATATGTGGAAAACCCAAAAAGGGAAAAACCACGGGGCCTTGCCCAGTTGTAAAATTCCACTAGTGTTTTTGTAAATTACAAGAAACTAATTCGTCACACAAATCATAACGATCATAGTACAAATTTAGAAATTTTTGCATAATCCCATCGTTTTCCGAAAATCCGGCAGAGTTCCGGCGTATTCAGTTGACGGGAAGAGCTCCGGCGGTGGTCGAGGAGGAGAGAATTCTCCTTTTCCCATTTTCCTTCTTCTTCTCTCTCTTCACTTGAGTCCCCCTTGTAAAGAATGAGGGCTCTATTTATAGTTTTTCTGGAGTGGCATGGCTCGTAAATAGGTGTGAGATCATGGGCGAATAGGGAGTGGTTTGAATGGATGACCGATATTGAACCCTTCAATCATGCACTGTTCGTTGGACATTTGGAGGCCTTAATGATGTCAGAATTCAGCGATCTTGGCTCGTTGGATTCGTCTTGTAAAACCACTCGATTCGAATATAAGCTCATTAAAATCAGAGACCGTTTGGTAACTCAAATTGCAGTTTGAACCTTTCAACAGTGCTTCGGGCCCTTGATTTGGACTCATTTGGGCTCGGATTGGGTTGATCTTAGTGTCGTTGAGTTCGTATTTCCAAGATGCTCAGTTTGATTATAAGCTTGCTGAAATTGGAGTTCGGGTGCTCCCGAAATTAATTTTTGAAGTTTCCAACAAGCTTTTGCCTCGAGATTCGTGCCTGATCAAGCTAAATTTGGTGATGACGTATCAGTTGCCCCCCTATTTTCGGACGTTAAAGCTTCAGGAGTCTGAAAATATGCATCACAAATTTTAGAGAATTTTTTTGAGTGTCTCAGGATTGAGCTTGCGTGTAGGAGCTCTAAACGGCTCTGAAAGTGTCGAAATTGAATCCGGAGCGTCGAAAAATGGTCCCGGGGACCCCAAAAACGTCCTATTTGAAATTCTCTAGGTGAAAAATGGGCTCGACACAAGTTGG
>NW_021531046.1:0-458 GCF_001605985.2 Dendrobium catenatum | reverse complement strand
GAAAACATTATAATATGTGAATTTAGAAAATAAGTAAAATAATATGTATTTAAAATTAATTTAAACTATTAGCAATTAGAAGAAAAAAATATTTTCCAAAAAGAATGAAGAAAAAATAGTGTAGAATAGGTTGATTATACTATATATATTAAGGGGCTATTTGGTTGGTTGAAAATGAAATGGTTATTTAGATTAGTGTAAAGTAAATGCAAATTGTTTCCTTTTTTATTTGACTTAATGTAAAATGAATGTGGTGTAAAAACTCAAATATGGTTGTGGTTAGTGGCAGCAGGCAATGGCTAGTGGTGGCCAGTGAAGGGAGGTGGTTGGTGGTAGCAGTAGGCAACAGCGAGCGACGGGTCAACAGTGGTGTCGGGTGATGACAATGCAATTTACTTGCGATGAAAAAAGAATTCAGCCAAAATTAGATGAGTTTACAATACATCAAAAATGAATTG
>NW_021531045.1:0-321 GCF_001605985.2 Dendrobium catenatum | reverse complement strand
ATGACCGACGGTTTAAACCGTCGGGCGTCCATCGTATAACCGCCGGCGGCCGTCGGTAAGTGGTGGTTCGGTGGAGGAGAGGGGCTTCAAGTGGTGGTCCGGTGGAGCAACAGCGTTAGGCGGTGGTCCGATAGAGCTCAGGCCCTTAAGTGGTGGTCCGACAAAACTCTTGCGTCAGGTGGTGGTTCGGTGGATGAAAGGGCCTGAAGTGGTGGTCTGGCGGAGCAACGAAGTTAAGTGGTGGTCTGGCGGAGCTTAGGCCCTTAAGTGGTGGTCTGGTAGAAATCTGGCGTCAGGTGGTGGTTCGGTGAAAGAGAGGGC
>NW_021531044.1:0-237 GCF_001605985.2 Dendrobium catenatum | reverse complement strand
ATGATTTTTTTCTAAGATAATGAGTAGTAAATTTGAGATGAGCCTGATGGGAGATCTTAGTTTTAGCATTAAACAAATTGAGGAGAAAACATTTCTTAGTCAGTCAAAGTATGTTAAGGACATCCTCAAGAAGTATTAAATGGACAATGCTAAACTAGTTAGTACAGCTATAAGTTCCGCAGTTTAGTTGGATAAGGACACAAAGGTAAAACCTATTGATTAAAAGAAATTTAGAGG
>NW_021531043.1:0-218 GCF_001605985.2 Dendrobium catenatum | reverse complement strand
TCTGTTGAATGAAAATTCAACACTTTGAGTTCCAAAATAAGGGGAAATGCTGCCGGATTTTTGAATTTTCAAATTTTCATCCTTCAAATTCAATTCAATCCTCATTGTTACATGTAGCACCATAGCACTCTCCAATGGTAAAACATGTGCGGTGAAAATTCGATCATCTTCAAATTCAAACATTTTCTCTAATTTCATTCAAATCAAATTCAAATCGT
>NW_021531042.1:0-717 GCF_001605985.2 Dendrobium catenatum | reverse complement strand
GAGGTGCATACTGATCATCCAGCTCTTTGATTTTCTCGCCAAATTTCTTCAAAATTTCTTCATGTTCCTTCTCGAATTGCCTTTGCAGAAATCTCTTCCACTTCTCGAATTTTTTATCACATAGGAACATGTGATACTAAAGCTTGTATATACGGTCTTCAAGCGGATCAGTAGAATCGCCTTCTGTAGGAATCCATCTGTCCAACGGGAGTGGGACATCAGGATTGTCATGATCGTTTTCTTCCATGAATGAAGCTATTTTTTTGTTGTTTTCCATTTTTTTTTAAACTGACTAAAAAAAAACTCAATCTAAACTTAGACTCACAATTCTTGCAAGACTCACAACAAGATTTGACTCGACAAAACAAAACTTGACAAACTAAAACAAAACTTGACAGACTCAGACTTAATAACTCAATTTGACAACCAAGCTCTAGGACTTCCTAACTTGCTCTGATACCAAATTGGTGGGGGCAAGAAATATAGGGAGCCTATACCCCTCGCCCACACGAGAGATTTGTGTGACCTTGAACCGACGACAACCCACTAAATCACGAATGACGCGACTAAGATGAGGAAGAACAAACTCTTACATTTCAAATTAAACTAAAAAGAAGAAATTAAAAGACTACAAACGACGATCTAACAAACTCGAATCGAAAATCAAAGACAACCTAAAATTGCTTTACTTAGAGACGAAAGATACATATGGAGTGG
>NW_021531041.1:0-240 GCF_001605985.2 Dendrobium catenatum | reverse complement strand
TTTAAATGGTTCTGAAAAGGGTATGATGGGCTTATTTCGTTGGTAAAAGACTATGTTTTATGTTGTACGTTACACCTGCAGCAGTTATTTGTCTGTATCATGATGTTTGGAAAAATATTAAAAATGAATAAAATGGCGCTGTGTGGTATTTCGGTGTAAACTGATGAGCAGTAGAACTGTGTTACTTCAAAGAATAAAATGGCACTTTCTCACATGCATCTGGTGATCATATTGATCATT
>NW_021531040.1:0-335 GCF_001605985.2 Dendrobium catenatum | reverse complement strand
TAGGTCCGTCTGAGTGTTACGAATTTGCTGCGTGACAATTCCCAATTGGCCCAAAATAAGGTCTAGGGTAGCTTGGAGGTGCTGCGGATCCATGGGTGAAGGATAAGGGTTGACCGGGGAAGTGTTGAGGCGGCGGGCAGCACCTAGACACTACGGTAGGACGCTCCTAAGGCTTCAAAATGCTGCAGGAAAACTAGGGACAGCAACCTAACACGATGGTGTATGTTGCCTAAGTGTTGCGGGTTGGTTATAAAGTGTAGACAGCAACTTAACAAGGGTTTATGGGCACCTACAAGATACTAAACAGTGCAGGAAAAGTTCTGGACAGCAAAGTT
>NW_021531039.1:0-232 GCF_001605985.2 Dendrobium catenatum | reverse complement strand
TTTAACTGTATCTTATCTCAGGCGGAGAAAAAGGGCGGACGCCCATTTAGCTACACTGCCGCTGCTGGTGAGATGGGGGAATTTATGCACACCAATGGCCTGGTTGACCCTGGCTTCACTGGCCCTGCGTTTACCTGGACGAATTATAAGGATTCTAGGAGCAGGATTTCTTCCCGGCTCGATAGATTTCTGGTTAGCTCGTCGATTTTGGATGTGTTCCAGGAGCTGCGGG
>NW_021531038.1:0-450 GCF_001605985.2 Dendrobium catenatum | reverse complement strand
TATATATCCAGACTGATCGTACCGGACGATCGCACTTTGTCCCGGACGATCTATGCACTGGACGAATTTCGTCCAAACGAAATTAATTACCGTCCCTGGATGACTTGAGCTCTGTAAAATTTTCGTGCATACGAAATTAAATATCGTCCCTGGACGATTTGGCTCTGGAGAATTTTTGTACAAACGATCCTCCAATCGTCCAGACGAACCATTCAGCCAGAAACATTTTCCTGCACAACCTGTACCGATCATCCCGGACGATCCTGGAGCAGAAATGGTCTTTACAATCTCCCCAACTTCAGAAAAATGACGTCCTCGACATTGCCAATCCAAAACTCAGTCAAAACAGATACGGATACAACTGCCTCATATCCGTCTTTTTCTCCCAAGTCGCTTCTCGTGCTGTTCGGCGCTTCCACTGAACTTTAACCATAGGAATTTGTTTATTTC
>NW_021531037.1:0-320 GCF_001605985.2 Dendrobium catenatum | reverse complement strand
AAAATTTTAATTCAAAATTTTTTATTTTTAAAGAATTAAGTAGGAATGTGCAAAAACAAAAGAGGTGTTTATATTATGGATTTAAACTTGCTAATTGTAAGTTGCCAGATAACAATACTAATCATATTAAATTGTTTAAGATGTAATGCATGATAGGCTAAGCTATGTCTTAAGAGATTAAAGGATGATTCAGACTCTAAGATTTATGACTTAAGATGAGTAATTTTAAATTTAATTTCAAATAGCACTAGCGAGAAGACTCACTAAGAAATCAAAATCTTAACTTATTTAATTCACCTAACTAAATTTTTTAATCATCA
>NW_021531036.1:0-201 GCF_001605985.2 Dendrobium catenatum | reverse complement strand
ATCGCATGTGGATGCTAGTCCAGGATGGCTACACAAACCCAACTAGATTAGTTGATGGAGTTAGGGTAAAAACACCTTTTGCTGATTGGACAATAGAAGAACGTGACTTAGCACAATTAAATGCCAAATGTCTAAATAGTTTCTTTTGTGCTTTGAAATCTGAGGACTACATGCGGGTTTCTACTTGTAAAAGTGGAAATG
>NW_021531035.1:0-239 GCF_001605985.2 Dendrobium catenatum | reverse complement strand
GAAAAGAAATCAAACAACCATGTTTGTCTTGCATCATTCACCTGGCCCAAAAAACTCTTTTCTGAAGAGTTAGAACTTGGAAGGTGTCCATGGTGGTGAAGCAGGTGGAATTTGATAATGCTCAACTTTCTAATCAGTAGGGTGCATGTGGTTTCTGGCGGTCGGGTTTTGATCACAGTCATGAGAAAGCATTCAGTCTATAATGAAAGTAATCAACAAGATCTATGTTGTGGTAGATG
>NW_021531034.1:0-209 GCF_001605985.2 Dendrobium catenatum | reverse complement strand
TCACTCAAGATTTTTTGCTGATTGATCTGGAAAACGCTGACGTCATCTTGGGTATGCAGTGCCTTTAGTCTTTAGGAGACATGGAGGTCAATTGGGAGAAGTTGCTGGTTAAATACAAGAGTAGTGGTCGAAGGGTGTCACTACAGGGTGACCCTAGCCTTTGTGGGTTTCCGACCACCGAGGAATCAACATTCTTTAACCTTGAGGAC
>NW_021531033.1:0-308 GCF_001605985.2 Dendrobium catenatum | reverse complement strand
ATTATTTCATTAAAAATTTTCCTCAATTTTTCTCATTTAGGCTTGCGACCGGCATAAACAGTTCTATTTTTTTTTCAATTATTATTCAAAATGTATAATATTAAATATAAGTGTTGCGTCCTGAAATATTTGCGGCGGTAGAGACATATTATATTTAGCGTCATAGCGTTGTACGAAAATCCAACACACAATTAGATAAAAAGTGAGGGTGTATAATTCTTAAAAGACCAAATTTTTTACGTGAAAAACCATGAAATTTTATAGTTATCATGAATGATTTTTAGAATTTAACATCAATTTTTATCAGG
>NW_021531032.1:0-257 GCF_001605985.2 Dendrobium catenatum | reverse complement strand
TTTTATTATCCTTACATTTTCTCCAATTTTGATGATGCTTGTGACTCTACCTTAGAAAGTTTTTGAATTGCCTCGTGATTAAGACAACATTATCGCTTTCAGACCCGGAGGAGTCAGTGTCTGAGTTGTTCTCCTTAAGTGCCACCATTTTCTCCTTCTTCCTCTCACCTACATCAAGATTTCTTTGGTTCACCCCTAGCTCGTAAGCAATGAGTGAACCAAGTAAGTTATCGATCGAATAGGTATTTAAATCTTTA
>NW_021531031.1:0-457 GCF_001605985.2 Dendrobium catenatum | reverse complement strand
TACATAAATCTTGAAGTAATGTTCGACATTGGACTCTATAGGTAATGCATTCAAAAATTTGGGGAGGGGCCCAAATTTTTTATCACAAAAACAAAAACTCTTTCTAGGATTATAGAAAGGCATAAAATACTCAAAAACTTGACAAAATGTAACTAACAAAATAAAACACAACTTCAATATTATAAAAGGACTTACAAACAAGGACTCTTACAAACTTTGACGGTTACAAACATTTGACAAATTTATGACGTCAAAACAAACACCTAAAGAAGCTTTCATCCATTAGAAGAAGAATACTGGTGAGGTGGTACTTGCGGAGAGACGAAAGAGATTAGAAGCCAAGACGAGGGGTGGAAAGAACTCGCAAGTCTTTCCTAGAGGAGATGAGAAGGAGAATGGAACAAGCTCGCAAGCTTTTCTAACAAAACCCGTAGGTTTACATTTCCAAAAATCATTC
>NW_021531030.1:0-280 GCF_001605985.2 Dendrobium catenatum | reverse complement strand
TTTTGAATAATCTCAACAACTTGGAAACAAATTGAGAGAACCGATTATCAAAATCCATAAAACGAATGAGAATGAGAATCGATAATCTCTAGCACCCTAAATCCCTTTAAATCCATAAAACCACGGTACATTGAAGGAAGAAACCCACTGTGAGGTGAATCCACCGCAGCAAAAACGCAAGCAATACCGTTCCTAAACCAGATTCTCCTTGGAAGAATAACTAGACATTTAACATGAGAAATTAATAAAATTTAGAATCCAAGATTTCAACTTTCGAAGA
>NW_021531029.1:0-705 GCF_001605985.2 Dendrobium catenatum | reverse complement strand
ATAAATATAACTCATTCAAATAGCAACTATTCAAACATGTGAGAGAGTGTTTAAAGGAGAATTCTTACTACTGAAGCATGAAGGGTTCATTTCGTATTCAAAGATAAGAATCTTCACTTGTGAATTGTGATTACTTCACTATTTTCTCTTGTCCTTCAGATTTATCGTAAGAAGATATTTTCAAGGAGATCCAGTTCTCTGCCGACACTTGGAGAAGTGTAAAAGGATGGAATGTTCTCTGCCTACACTTGGAGAGTGTGAACAACGGGAGGTTCTCTGCCTACACTTGGAGAGTGTGAACATCGGGAGGTTCTCTGCCTACACTTGGAGGGTGTATAAGGACGATGGTTCTCTGTCGCACCGGGTAGTGGTGGAAGAGAGTTTTTGTGAAGGCTTATCTGCCTTGCTGTGGGGGCAAACAGAGAGACACTAAGGGGTAATAGTGTAATACATGAAGTGGGAGACTTTAGGGAGTGGATGTAGGTCGTGTTTGACTGAAGCACTATAAATCTTGTGCCTTTTTATTTTCTGTTATTTTTCACTTTATTATTTTCTAATGATTTGTGGTTGAAAAATCTTTTTCAAAAATTTCACTGTAAGTTATTTAATCAGTTTAAAATATAAGAGGAAAATTTTTAAATTACCAATTCACCCCCTCTTATTTAGCTGCTGGGACATAAGATTAGGTCTAAGAACCTCATTCAT
>NW_021531028.1:0-434 GCF_001605985.2 Dendrobium catenatum | reverse complement strand
AGGGGGCTAGTCGCCGAGGAAGGAGCCGGGGTTGGAGGAGCGGGTAGTCGTCTGATGATCTTCCACTCTTCACTAAGTCGTTGCTCGTCGAAGACTTCCGCCAAGTGAGGAAGGATACGGTCAACGTATTCCTTGACGGTGTTCTCGGTTTCGAATCCGGGGTCAAAGAAGGGTGACCGGATGACGTCGATCTCCCCGCGAGAATTGAGAAATAGGCCATGATCAACTTCCGGATCCGCCATTCATGATCAAGACGGAAGTGATATGTAGCGGTGGAGTAAGTGTGGAGGAGCCGCCACTTATGAGAATCGGCCAAGAGGAGGAGGGGATTGGGTGAGATCTCGGATAGGAGGTGGAGAGAGGTGGGGGGGGAGAGGAGAGCTCGGGTTGGAGGTGGTGGGGAGAGGGGAAAGAAGGGGAGGCTTGGTTGTGGC
>NW_021531027.1:0-288 GCF_001605985.2 Dendrobium catenatum | reverse complement strand
GTTTTTAATGTTAATTCATATAATTTCATTTGTATTTCCCAAAAAAATAATAATTTCATTGCCTCGTTTCAAGAGAAGGCAGCTTTTTATTAATGAAAAGTGTTCTTTAAAGCTGGTCATTATGATAGCTTTTTAAGATGGCAGTCATTTCCCAAAAAGAAGAAGAGATGGCAGCCATTCATAGGCAGGAAAAAAAAAAATTTTTGGACGAATGCCAGGCGAAAAATTAAGAAGTGGGCGGGAAAAATAAAAAAAAATGGGATGGATGTGAAATCGAGCAGCTCGTGA
>NW_021531026.1:0-260 GCF_001605985.2 Dendrobium catenatum | reverse complement strand
TTAAAAGGAAAGAAAAGGGGTGTATTAGTCATTTATTAATCAAGTTTGTTGATTGATTTTAGAGGTTTTTCTAAAGTTTGATATTTAGAAGTGTATTATCCTAATGAATTTTAGATTAAGATTTCATCTCCTAATTAAATCTACATTTTTTTTAGGATTGGTTAAGCGTTGATTATAAAATTAGTTGAATTGAATTTAGGTTTACTATAATTTAGACTTAAGAAATTCAACTAATATATGAAATATGTTAATGGTTAGCT
>NW_021531025.1:0-272 GCF_001605985.2 Dendrobium catenatum | reverse complement strand
TCCTAACTTTGAGAGACCCACTATTTCATGAAATTTTAAACATGGATTCTAGGTGTGAAGAGCAAATCATGGGGGAGAGGGTTAGTGGATGGTTGGATTCCAATCATTCACTAATCCCTTCATTAGGTGTTTTCATTTTCTTGTTGTTTGTAGTCTGCATGTATAGGATTGCACCACGATCACTTAGCTTAGGCTCTCCTAGATCTAAGGACATGGTGTGTTTACTTTTTTATGTCTCCCATGCATCTATTACCTTGAGGGTTAGATAAAAC
>NW_021531024.1:0-230 GCF_001605985.2 Dendrobium catenatum | reverse complement strand
ACCTTCATAGTGGAGACTGATGCTTCAGGGTACGGAGTGGGGGCAGTGCTCATGCAAAATCGTCGACCCATTGCCTACTTCAGCCAGATATTAGCAGCCAGAGCCAGGCTGAAGTCAGTCTATGAGAGGGAATTAATGGCTATTGTCTTAGCCATCCAGAAGTGGCAACCCTACCTATTAGGTAGGCATTTCGTTGTCAGAACAGATCAGAGAAGTCTGAAGTACTTGTT
>NW_021531023.1:0-324 GCF_001605985.2 Dendrobium catenatum | reverse complement strand
ACCGTCGTTGAACTTCCTCCCTTTCATTGGCTACCACCAGATCTCTTCCCGACAAACAACAGTCGCTAGACCTCCGTTCGTTCTCTAGCTATCGCCAGAACTCTTCCAGGATGGTATCAATGTCGTCCCACCTCCAAAAACACATAGGCCCTCTCGTGAGTTTTCTTTAAAAAAAAAAAGGTTTATTTAAGTATTTTTTTATTATATGAATTGATCAAATTGGAAGAATTGGTGGTTGGAATTTTTCTCTGGGAACGCCATGTTGCTAAACTCTGAGTCTGTAGAACAAAATTTGAATCCCTAGAGAGCTCTGCGGCACTGCAT
>NW_021531022.1:0-363 GCF_001605985.2 Dendrobium catenatum | reverse complement strand
AAATTAGTTTGAATATAAATTTATGTTATATTTATTTTAAAATAAATCTAATAATGGTAAGACTTGTTAAATAAATGCATACTCAACGTAGTGCAGGCCTATAACCGCATGTAAATTACAGTGGATTACAGCGAGTAAAGTAAACCAGGTCTATATATCACATACAGTGATTGTTGGTGCTGAAACTCGTTTAAGTAATTAGAAGAAAATGTAACATAACAAAACAAAATTTCCTGTTCAAATATATTTTAATTCTTGCGTCTGCTTCGTATCTAAATTTGATTTAGACTTTATTTGGGATAATTTTCTTACAACTTCTTAAAACAATACAGTAAAACTGTTTTAAGAAACAGTAAGAAAGTC
>NW_021531021.1:0-256 GCF_001605985.2 Dendrobium catenatum | reverse complement strand
GAATAAACACATTTATAATAAAAGCAATTGTCTATGCAACAAAGGCAATGCTAATTTATATTTATTAATTATATAGTCAAATATTAATTATTTTTATTGAGCTTATTCATGAGTTCAAAATCGAATGCAAATCGAGCTTTTATCGAGCTTCTTATCGAGCTTATTCATTAACTTCAAATGATATTGTTCGCGGACATAAATGAGCCGAACGCATTGATGTTCAAGTTTATTTATTTAAGAATCGAGTATTTAAAAT
>NW_021531020.1:0-340 GCF_001605985.2 Dendrobium catenatum | reverse complement strand
TCCACGTGCACTACCGGTAAGGAAGTTTGGGATAAATTGCACATCATATATGAAGGCACAAGTGAAATCAAGCAATCCAAGTTGAATTTGTTAATGCATGATTTTGAAATGTTTTCTATGAAACCTTTTGAAACGATTTGTGAAACAAAAAATTCGATGCAAAAGTAGTTGCTATTTGTGAAACAAAAAATTTGAATGATTATTCTATTGATAATTTGATTGGCTCACTCATTGCCTACGAGCAAGGTTTGGGTCAAACTTTTGGATGCAGGTGAAACGATCGTTCTAAAAGCTGAAGATACAAAAAGAGAAAGCTTAGTTGGTGACGATAGCAACGTCT
>NW_021531019.1:0-1040 GCF_001605985.2 Dendrobium catenatum | reverse complement strand
GAGAATTTGACTCTTAACCAGACACAATGGAGAAAAAGGATTCACATAGCTGACCCCCTCATAGTGGGATAAAGGCTTGATGTTGTTGTTTTATTGAAGGGTTGTTGACAATAATGATATAATTGAAATTAGTGAAGAGGCAATATGGTTAAGAAAAAGAGAGCAAACTTTCATAAAACTTGTGGAAATGAACGAACTACTTCTAGTTCAGCAACATGGTCATGCATCATTCAAGGCCATTTCCTAAGCAAAAACAAAAAAAATATAAGCATGATCAATTATGAATAAAATTCAATACTCTAATTCGCTACAGGAAATCGCAGTCGGTTATAAATGAACCAAAGGTCAAGTGATTGATGCAGAAGATATTTGGTCTAAGTTACATTAGACACTTATCTAATAATATATTTTTTCAAAACTAACATCTTATAGACATGCACATTAATAATGCTTGATTAACAATAAATAGGTCAATAAAGTTCAAGGACATTTCATTAAAAATGATGCCCAATTTAGGTTTCGTTTGGGACGGCTTTTTTATTTCTTTCTAAAACGAAGTTTTAGTACAAAAATAATTTTTTTTTATTAAAACTCCGTTTTAGAAAGCAATAAAAAAGTCATCCCAAATGAAACCTTAGTCTCTTTGTTGCACTTATTGTACCACCATTGCAATAGGTAAACTTCAACATACATTCACAAATATCCCTTTGAACTCTAAAGAACGATACAATCTCATGCTATTTTTAAAAAACTTTGAAGGCATCCAGTCATTTAGGAATTGAGATATTTATTACTACATCATTGGAGATAGTCTGCTCCCAATATCAAATAAAATCCAAAGTATTGTCCTCTTATAAAGGTATGTAGGAATTAAAGAATTTCTTAATTTATGTACTCTAATAAAACAAGTTGTTTATTCATAAGCTACATGAATAAGGTTGTATAGGTGCAATTTATGGAACATATGTGACTGCTTATGCACCATCAAGCTGGGAGGGACTAACAAATGCTGTTAAGATACTTTTAGAATATGTGAAGTA
>NW_021531018.1:0-2845 GCF_001605985.2 Dendrobium catenatum | reverse complement strand
TATTAAATATGATTTTTTTTTAATTTATTAAGATTTTTGAATATTTCATAAATTTTATTAAATTAATTTCATATATTTGGTTAAATGTAAATAAAATACATTAGGATTAGAACAATGAGATCGATGATGGAAAGGTCAGAACAATGAGGAAGGGTGTGTGCAGGGAGGAGAAATTATTACGTGCGGTTACCAGGCAGTCCAGAGGTCAATCAAGACGCCCCAAGTCATCTGATACATAGTAGTATACAATGAATTAGTGATATGGTGCGTCCTTATTAGCCTCCGGACGGCATTAATTTGAAACTCACCTGACATTCCCAACTAGTACTTGACCATAAGGTGAGGATTAATTATTTTGTGCGGACGCCAAACGTCATCCGAAGACCAATCATAATGCGTCATGTCACCCCTTATTCGGTACCGTAGCTCGATATTATTGCGCCATGTCACCCCTTGTTCTGCATCCGGCCTCCGCACAGAATAATTTCTCATAAGTGAGACGCATCTGCTACACAGCTAGCTACACGAAGTTTAATATTTATATTTTATATTTATTTGTATTATACAGCTAACTCAGTAGCATCATTTACACCTAACAAGCCTACTTCATTTGAAAATTTCTAACTATAATTAGGCTTATTTTATTGTTTCTTTATTTGTAAGACAATTTCAATTCTTATTCTTGTCATCTAATGATGTTGTATGATAATAACATATATAGCTATAATTTTAAATTTATTGTTTTTTATTTTATATGTCTTATGATAAATTAAAATTTATTTTCAGATAAAGTATTTATGTATTTAGGGGCAAAGAAAGGTTGGAAGATTAAAAACAAATTGAGGCTTTTATTTGAGTAGCCATTGTGGACTTGAGCAATATGACTCATTTTATGTTAAGGAATGAATTATAAATTTATAAAATATATTTAAATTTAAGAAAATAGAAAAGAAAAATATATTAACATTAATATTGTAGAAATATTAGTTATTTTTTTATGCTTTAATTTTATAATTCTTACTATCTTTTTATTAATAAATATATTTTAATACAAAAAAAAGACTCATTCTCATGATTTTTTTTTATTTGAAATGTAAATAAAATGATGATGAAAACAATTAATACAAAATGAGGCCCTAATTTATTAATTTCCACTATAAGGAATGGGGTTAAATTACATGTATTTTTTATTTGTACCTTAACAAATAGTTTTTCCATATTTATTATTATAGAAATCAGTTATATAAATTAATTCAATATTTTAATATCTGATGTTTCATATATATATAGTTGTATAATGATATTGCCATATTTTAACTCTTCATGATTTTGACTTCAGCTTAAAGAATAGCCAACTTACTCTGAATATTTCATAGTGTTACTATCTTACTTGAACTTTTCTTTGTGAAAAAGATTGTGAATGCTTCAACAACTTAAAATAAATTTGGAAAGGGTCAATTTGATGAGTTTAATCTCAAATTGGGTTCTATTAGACTTGATATATGCAAGTCAAAATCAGGCCATTGGTCGGGTTCGAGTCCAACCCGGAACTGACCCGACATTATTTGACCCAACCCTAAACCTGACCTATTTTTGCATATGGGTCAACTTTTTCAACCTGGACCCAACCTGACGGTTTACCAGGTTCACCCGACCCGACCCGTGGCGGGGTGAGACATCAGCGGCTCGGCGAGTTGGCGGCGCTAGCGACGACGAGCAAACCCAATCACTCGACGTGAAACGCTCAGTGTGGGCACTTTACACGACGTGCTTAGCGTGGGCACTTGATGTGACGGTACGCAGACGCTGTCAGCGCGGATGCATCGGTGGGCAGAAGCAGGCAACGCATTTTCCCCGGATTGAGTTCGGGTTTTGGGTCAAACCGAACCGTCACATTTTTCTAAATGGGTCGAATCCAGGAATCCGAACTAGACCTGTTTGCATAACAAGTTAACCCTAACCCAAAATTTTGGGTCGGATTCGAGTCGAATTTTTGGGTCGTATCAAATATTGACTGCCCTACATTGAGTGATCTTCATCCTCCATGCACTATAGGAAGGAAGAATCTCCTAGAATTACTCGGTGCACCACAATCGATTTGGGATTTAACTAAGCCAATGATTTATATGGAAAGCATCCCTTGGAATATTCAGTCCACCACCTCCACCCTCTAATTGATTTCGTGACTTGCGCCCTTGTTTCATGCCATAAATTCTAGAAGAGCTTATAGCAATAAAGTTTATTGCTATAAACTTTATGTGAGAAGATAGAGATCGATTAAGAATGTTGGGTCTCAAGGACAATTGATGGTCTAGTCAACCATTCTCTTTATAGAAGATGATCACAATGACATTTAGGAAATTGATTAGGAAAGCCAACTATCGAGTAATGGATAGCAACAATGTTTGATCATTATTTTTTATTGGGTTGAAAGTGAAATGCAATGTAAATTTGGATGGTGGCGGCCAGTGGTGGTGGCGGAGATGATGGGTGACGGTCGATGACGATGGTGGCAGCAGTCATCAAGTGCAGTGATCGGTGATAGTTGTGGCAGTGGGCGGCGGCCAGCTGCGGTGGTGGTATGTTGTTAATATGCACTTTAAATTTTCATCCAAATTCATCAATTAAAACCTCATACAATGATTGTAATATATCATTAAGTTGATTTAACACTAAACTAAAGATATGTATATGAAAAGTTATATATTAAGGTAGGTAGATGTGCATACATATGATTTAACTTACAAACTCAAAATATACAGGTTTTCACAATCATATCTTGTCCACCCCCAAAAGAGAGGTTGGTTTAGTTAGGGGTGTCAATATTTGACACGACACGAAAATC
>NW_021531017.1:0-205 GCF_001605985.2 Dendrobium catenatum | reverse complement strand
AATTGATGAATGCATGAAAATAAGGAGGCATTTTGAACCATTTTAAAAAAATTAAACTAGAGACACACGACACACAAACAAAACATACAAACACAATTATTTCTCCCCCTTTTTGACAACAACAAAAAGTGAAGAAGAAATAGACGAGAAATGTAAGTAATTGTATAAAATTCATTTGAACATTTAATCTAAATGGTGATTGACA
>NW_021531016.1:0-230 GCF_001605985.2 Dendrobium catenatum | reverse complement strand
TCCCTCCTTTGTTTTTTTCTTTGCTTAAAGAGGAATATGATAGGTGTTCTATCACTTCCTAGGTTGTATCCATTTTTAGGTTTTTATTTACTGCCTTTGGCATTTCAAAAAAAAAATGTTGATTTTATCATAATTGACCCTCAAGCACATTTGATCGAGTTGATCGAGCCCTGTTGAGCTAGATTTGGTAAGAATCGGCGTCAATTCGAGTATGAATTTTGTTGAATTAA
>NW_021531015.1:0-1136 GCF_001605985.2 Dendrobium catenatum | reverse complement strand
GCAAGTGGAAGATGCCTGAAATAAATAAAAAGAAGCAAATTGGGAGGCATTTGACTCAACAGGATGAGACAGGAGAGAGATCAATTTGTGATAATGATGACTAAAAAAAAGATCACCTCAGCGATGATAATATAGATAATTTTCTAGTTGTTGCTACCTTTTCAACATTTTTTAGAAATTAAATGTTATTGAACTTAATGTTATATGATATTTTTATATATTTTCTTTATTTAATAATTTTTTGCTCATGAAATATTAGTATTTCAATTATATTTCATGCAATTTATCACTAGCCACTTTACGTCATATGTAATTTTTTGTATCATATATTATTGTGTTACTTCATAATTCAATAGAAAAATAATATATCATCTTTTACCATATTATTTGGGTATTATATAAAAATTTACTTTTAACATTTATTTGCACTCAACGCAATTTTTTATTTTGAGCCTCACGCCTTGAGACTTACATCTCGCCTCACAAACAAAAAACGCCTCAATACCTAATTACGCAATTTTAAATATTGATCATACCATAAAGGAAAAGATAACTGGATTAAAATTAGGATGGTGCCACGAAGGGCGTTATCCTTCACTAGCACTTTTAATCCTAAGAAAAGGAAAATGAAAATCTAAAGTAAAAAAATTGGATTAAACTATGATAGTGCCACGAAGCGCATTATCCAACCCTAACTCGTCTAAATCCTAAAGAAAGTAAAAATCATAACCTAAATGAAAAGAAAATAGGATTAAATTAGGATGGTGCAATATAGGGCATTGTCCACTACTAGTACATCAAATCTTATGAAAAAGAAGAATCCTAACATAAATAAATAAAAAACTAGATTAAACTATTAAAGTGCCATGAAGAGCATTGTACATGACAAACAGGTCTAATCCTACGGAAAGAAAGAATCCAAACAAAAAGTAAAAGGTAACTGGATTAAACTAGGACGGTATCACGAAGGGCATTATCCAGCACTAGCATGTAAAATCCTATAAAAAGGAAGAATCCTAACCTAAATAAAAAGAAAACTAGATTAAACTTGTATAGTGCCATGAAGGGCATTGAATATAACTAATAGGACTAATCCAATGGAAAGGAAGAATCCTAACCTAAAGGAAAATAATATT
>NW_021531014.1:0-273 GCF_001605985.2 Dendrobium catenatum | reverse complement strand
AAAAAAAATGGTTGCAAAAAGTCTAACTTTTGTACAATAAGAGGGGCATCGATTTAAGTAGGGAAAGTCATCTATGAAAAACAACGGAATGCCTCGACTATAAGAAGATAGCCATAGGAGAAGACAGTAGAAGGAGAAATTTTTTTTTCTTCTACACTGAAAAGGAGTGCTAAATTTAAGTAGGGGAAATTACCTACGAAAGATAGCAGAAAGCCTTTAGAGCAAGAAAAAAATCGGGGAAGAAAGAAGAAAAAGGGGGGAATTCTAACTTTT
>NW_021531013.1:0-391 GCF_001605985.2 Dendrobium catenatum | reverse complement strand
AATTGCAAGTTCCAAAAGCCAACTTGAAGAATCGGCTAGTTTCAAGGAAGGAGAAGAAAGGACGGTTAACTAGAATTTGAATTTGAAATTGAATCAGCATACTTCTCGAAAGTCAGTTGTTGTTTCTAATTCATTTAATGCATTAGCTGAGGAGATGGATGATGTGTTAAATGAAACCAGTAAAAAAGAAAATACAGTTACTGAAAATTTGGAATTTCATATTTCAGATTTTGAAAGTTCAAAATATTTGTATCAAACATGAATTTCGGTGTCATCAAATGCAGTTCAAATTAATAATGATACTTTGATTGATCCCAAGGTGGATGAGACTCTAGCTCTGGATTTCTCTCCAATGCGATCAACAATCAAATTCAAAATTCCACATAATTTG
>NW_021531012.1:0-331 GCF_001605985.2 Dendrobium catenatum | reverse complement strand
TGTGTGTGTATATATATATATATAATTTTTTTTTTCAATTTGGCGTTATTGTGCATCTTTTTGTTTTTGGCATCATTGGCCTTTTTTTATTTTTTATTCTTGAAAGCTAGATCCCTTTTTCAACAACTCTTAAAATATATTTAGTTGTGAGTATATCTTCATAATATTACAGAAGAAAAACTCACTCTTTAATATAAGGAAAAATAGACCACAAAGCAGACTTTAGCAATTATATGATAAATGCAATGGTAATATTTCAATTAACTTGAAAGATATAAAAAAGCTTTGAATATTATAAATATACGGTAGATTACTATAGCAAGGTAGAAAA
>NW_021531011.1:0-235 GCF_001605985.2 Dendrobium catenatum | reverse complement strand
CCTGTAGTAACTTCAATTTAATTAGGATTACTTTTTGCTTTTAGATCCCTAAACCCATTTGCTTTTAGTAATAATAATTTTTTTTATCCCATACAACAGTAGTGACACTTAAGGACAAAAAATTAAGGACTGGGTCTTAGAAAATGTAAACTTAGGATGCATGTACATTTTAGGGTAGAAACGTATAACATAGAAAACTTAGTGACATTCATTATTATTATTATTATTATTTTAT
>NW_021531010.1:0-3860 GCF_001605985.2 Dendrobium catenatum | reverse complement strand
AGATCTTAGCCTAAATTGTGTAAGTAATAATATTATTAAAGAAAAGAGTGGAGAATATCAATTAATCCTTTTAAGTAACATTTATATTTAATAATTCTCTTTTACCTTTTTCTTTAATGAATAAAATGAACTAGAATTTTCTTTCTATGTAATTCATGTTTATATAAATTTTTTATTTTTGTGCTAATGAAGTAATCGTACAGTAAGTACTAATGTAGACTCTTGTGTTTTCTCTCATTATTAATTTAATGCATATAATTTTTATGTATGAAGTTAATATTAATTTTGATTCATTTTCTTGATAGGGTAATTTGGGATAAATAGTAGTATTGAAATGGAATCTTTGCATACCTAGACATAAGATTTTAAATCGTTTAGGTTCTATAGCGTTATTAGAATTATTGAAAGGCCATAGACTTCCCTTTCCACCCCAATAAGTTAGACATAGATTTAAGGATGTGTATGCTTTGATTGACAACAATATTTAAGAAACTCAAGATGGAATCTACGTGGTTTTGCATCCATTATTCAAAAACACATTATTTTCATTACTATAAAATTTTATTGCATGTCTTCATCAAATGGAAAAAACTTAAAAACAATGATTTCATTTTCACTTGGATAGATTATGCATCTACATTAGACAAAATTAATTTAATTTAAATTAAGAAGAACACTTTCTGGTGGGATCACTATCACAATGTTATTTTATCGGAATATATACTTATGTATTTTTGGTATTTCATAATTTTTATATCAAAGAAAAACCAAGCATACTAATATTACAATCTATCTTTGTATGTTTCTCACATCATTAACTACATAGCCCCAATTTTTTTCATACCATTATAAGGGAAGTAACGTGTGTATTGCAGTTTTAAACTATATTGGTGAACTAGTTACATACGTAGACCTACTTGTATCAAGTACTTTATTTTTGTTTTTTTTGTTAAAATTTAAATTTATTATAATTGATTAAGAAAGATTATTTATTTTTATTTCTTCATTTTTTTGCATCATTATTGAATGCTTAAAAAATCTAGTAATGAGCACTTGTTGTATGATGCTAAGAAATAAGTGACCCTAAAGAAATTCATACAATTTGTAAGATTTTAGATATGAATAAACCATTACAAGATCAGAACTATCCTAGACCACAAACATTAAGTTTACCTTGTATTAGGACTCCATTAAAGTAACAATAAACCTACTATGTAGGACAATAATTTTGAACTAAAACCTGCAATAATTTGGATGGTTTAAAATTTCTAGTTTCAAGGAACTTTTCTTAAGGAAACCAAACTATACTTGCAAATATTCTAAGAAATGTTTCAACTCGAGCTAAAAATTTTATGTTTTTTATGATAAAAAACATCGTGGCTCGCATATTTATGTCATGTAGTAATTATATTTTATATTTATTTATGTGTGTTCTAATATTTCAGGAGCTGCATGCACCATCCAATGAACATTTAGGGATCAAGATTGGGTAGAATGAGTTTTTAATATTCATTTATATATTTTTAATTTTTTGAGTCATGTCCTCTAAGGGTGTTTGGTAGATTTGTGAACACGCACACACACACTCAAGAGAGTAAGATTGGGTAAAAAATAGAATCTCACATTTATGAACTAATCATTCTATGTGATTTCTAGTATACTAAATCATTATCTCATCAAAATATCTAATTTGGATATTTAGTGCAATTTGAAAAGACCGTATAGTATGATACACATCATATAGGATGATCCATTAAATCATGAAACTCAATAGCAAATCACAATTTAGGAAAAGTTTTATTATTAAGAATTGTTTCTAATCATACCGTATGATATGCATCGTACTGTAAGATATGAATTATACCATACGATATGGATCATATTGTATCATTTATGACAATTATACCTAAGGTAATCCTATAATTAGGGGATTAATTATGGTTAATCTATTCAAACATATTATATAGGATGATTGGTTATGATCATACTGTATGACCATATTCTTGCATAAGACTATCATTTAATGTTCCACATTGTCCAAGATGAAATACCATAATTGTTCAACTAATTTTAGTGCATGATCGCCAATAACATACTGATGATTAGTACAAATACTTGAATTTATTATGCAGTGAAAAGCTATTTGTACTATTTAAATAGGTTATTTTAAATTAAACATACAATACGATCATAAATCATACTAGAGAATCAGTGCCATAAAAATTAAGTTTTTAGAGGTTTTTAAAGCCCTCTATTTATGCTTTTTTGAAAAAAAAACTAAAAATGTCATTGACATTCATTGAGTCATTTTTCTTCTAGAGAATACTTAAAGATATAACTTTGAGCTTGAGAGAGGAATGGTTATAGTTTGAGAGAGGAAGAAGATCTTGTGGGATTCAAGGGAGTTTCACACTATTCCTCAAGTGAACATGCTCTTAAGGACCACCATTATCATGTTTTATCTTATGGGAGGTTTAGGGAAGAAGAAGATCTCTCTGGTGCCAAAAGACTCGACTACACCACAATATCGGGGAAGGTGAAAGTGATTCTTGAATCTCTACCATCTCCAAGAAGCAAAAAAATGATTCTATAATATCTACCTTCACTATGAGGGTAAAAAAGGTTTTCAAGCTTTTTGCCTTCACCGAGTTGGTGAAAAATATTTCGAAAAGGGATTCTCTAAATTATTTTTGTGGCAAAAGGAGAGACATTACTTTTGTGGAATATCTAAAATATAGGGTCTTGGGAAGTTGATGTACGTCATGTTTGACTGAACTACTATAAAATCTGGTGTATTTTTTCTTATTCTTTTTTGCACTTTAGTTTTTCTATGATTAACTATGTGGTTGAAAAATTTAATTTTTTTGTTATTATAAGATTAATCTGCTTCAACATTAGGGTATTTAATTTTCTACGTTTAGACATTCAAAAAGAAAAAAATTTATGTTATTAAATGAAATTATAAAGTAACCAATTCAAACCCCCCCGGCTTGGTTAGGCTCAGGCTGGTTCCTTTAGGTTTAACAACCTATACGAACTTATAAGAAATTTGTACAATATTTAAGTATAATGTTGAGACTTAGACTATTCACATTTTTTCTAAGGGAAAAAGGTAATATGTATCTGAATTCCTTGTCCTTGAAGCTTCATAACCACTAGGAATAAGTTGGCATAGAAATTTCTTGCTAAGTATTTCCCTCCTTCAAAATTTGCCAAACATAAGAAATCTATACCATCTTTTAGCTTGGTTAAAGGAGTGTCAATTTATAAAAGTGTGGAGAGACTTAAGGAAGTGCTTAGGAAATTCCATCACCATTCATGACCCGATTGGTTGGTTATTTAGACTTTTTGTAGTTTATTGGTAGGATCCCTTCTATCAAATAAAGATAAAGTAGTTGGAAGATCTTGAATATCAAAGCCATTTGATGAAGCAAAAGAATTAATTAAAGAAATGTTTAAAATAAATTTCTAATGGCCGTCTTATTGGGAGAATCTTAAGGGAGTAGTAGGTGTGAATGAATCAAATACATTCTCAATTTGTGCTACTCAGGTAGCTATAATTTTAAAAAGTTAGATTTTATTCAAGTTTGTTCAAGGTCATGATCATCTGTGCAATTGCAATTGCATAATTTAAATTCTATTGCTGAGGGTAAGGCACTAGGGATTGAGAATGTGAATTTGATTAGAAGATAAAATAACACATATTTCAATAAATATAATCAAGATTGGAGTAACCATCCTAATTCTAACAGGTCATATAATAATATTTCTTGAAATAATTAGTTGAAAACTTGTCAATCTATTCATGGAGAGAATCTGATTAATCTTCAGCAACCTAATATAAATCCTTTACATTTGTA
>NW_021531009.1:0-1441 GCF_001605985.2 Dendrobium catenatum | reverse complement strand
CAAAATTGGTAGATACAGCATTCAACTTCAGCAAAAAAAGCCACCGCAAGCCAAATCTGACTCCAAAAATGCGCAGCTGGGAGACACCACAAAGCCAGTCCGAACCAAACCCTGCAAGAAAGAGAGAAAAATCACCAGCTCCCGATGCCAGGAGACTGGACTCAGAGTAAAGAAAGTGTCCCTGGTTGCCCAAAGACCCTCCGAGGTACACACATTGGGTAGCATCATCATCGTCCAGTCCCCAAATACCCCAGGCAAAAACGAAGGGACAAGGAACCAAAAGAACCAGCCGATTACAATTTATTCAGCAATACCTCAGCATTCTTCCATTTCAACAACTTCTCAAACATCACCCTTTTAATGCTCAGCAAAACAGTGGTAAAACATTAGATTTTACCACTAAATCTCCTACTATTTCTTTCTTTCCAAATAAAATAAATACTGCAACAAACCGCCAACTTATAAAAGTTCAAATCAGTCACATTAGCACAGAATTCTGCTATCATCCAGTCAAATAATTGCAAAATAGTCGGTCTGAGAAGAAATATTCCAACCCCAGGTATTAAGCTTCTTAAGATGGAAAAAGAGAAAGAACAGTCAAAGAAAATATGGGCAACAGATTCATCACAAATGTTGCATAGACTACAGGTTTTGGGAACCAGAATTTGCCTAATTCTTAGCGCATCCGCAGTCTTCAGACCATCCAGTAAAGCCAACCAAACATATATTGCATGCTTAAGAACATGCTTTTTATGCCAGATCAGTTTAGCCCAAGAGCAATCATTGTAATCTGTATAGAATTCATTGATAAAAAGCTTAAAATGAAAGCAGTTCTTATCTTTCCATAACAAGCTAGGCCCCTCACCTTCCTCAATATTTACTTGAGCCAAAGTCTGGTGATACAAAGGTGGAATAACCCCAGAATAATCCCAACCATTCACAGTAATAATGTTTTTCAACATTAAATACGATAAACCATTATTATCCACCATACCACATAAATTCCCCAACGTAGAATTAAAGCACCAGTGATCCCACATTAGAGATATAGGAGAATTTTTATAAATTCTAAACTGAAAAGAGGATTTAACACTACCAGCCGTGAAACAAATGGATTTCCACTGTTTTGGAGAAGAAAAGAGAGGGGGCTTCCAAGGAGAACAATACTTGGCTAACAGCCAGCAAGCTAGGGGAGAAGCTGAGTTGTACATTTTTAAAATAACAGAACAGTTGAAGGCAAACTGCATAGCATTAATAGAATATAACCCCAAACCACCTTTGTCTTTAGGTAAACAAATTTTATCCCAAGAGACCATATGAAGCTTCTTATCAGAGTTGGAGTTGCCAAAAAATAAGAATCTAGAACTCACTTTCTTGAAAACCTTGTGCACAGATTTAGGTAAAATCGACCCCCTAATCCAGTAGGCAATAGTGTTTTGAA
>NW_021531008.1:0-221 GCF_001605985.2 Dendrobium catenatum | reverse complement strand
CCACTATAAATTTATGTGTTATTGTTACTTGCTTCCGTACTTTAATTTTCGCACTTATTTTTATGGTGTGATTTTGGGTTATGTGATTTTTACTTCTTTGTGAAAAGAATTTTTAAATTACCAATTCACCCCATCCCCCTATTGGTTAGCTTGGGCCAGTTCTATAGGGCTTAACATCCTTAATGAACTTTCAAGTGGTATCAGAGCGGGATTCATAAAAA
>NW_021531007.1:0-305 GCF_001605985.2 Dendrobium catenatum | reverse complement strand
CAGAGTGCTGGAGCCAAGGAACTTGGGCAAAGCCATGGAGCTTGCACAACTGGTGGAAGATCAGAAGAGATCAGAAAGAGGTGCTAGAGGCAACTACTCAGGAGGATCATACAAAATGACTACTGCTGTATTACCCTCAAAAGGGGTAGCCCCAGGGAACCAGAGGGAGGTGCCCAAGGAGAAATCCGGTGGAGGAGGAAATGGGGGACAGTTCAAAAGACTGACCGACAAAGAGATGCAGGACAAAAGAGCAAAAGGGTTGTGCTTTAGATGTGATGAGAAGTACATGCCGGGGCACAAGTGCA
>NW_021531006.1:0-223 GCF_001605985.2 Dendrobium catenatum | reverse complement strand
TCAAAAGAGAAATATCTACAAAAGACTAGAGCACTAAGGAATATAATTCATACCTGTGATGTACAATCTGGACAAACCAAAGAGCAGTATTTGAGCCAGCTGAAGGGAGTGATCTCCCATCTCTTCCAGAAGGAAGTGTTGAAAGAAGAGGCATCTGAGGCTAAGATCCTAACCCCACAACATGTCAGGAGAAACAAGAAATATGTTAGGCAGCCTGCCACTT
>NW_021531005.1:0-212 GCF_001605985.2 Dendrobium catenatum | reverse complement strand
AAATCAACTTGCAGACATTTTTACAAAACCTTTAGCCTTTGATACTTTCAGTACATTAAGAACAAGGCTTGGTGTAATTGATTTGAATGCTTAAATAAAAATGTTTTTGCAACATTGATGTTTCTGTTTTCGTAGTTTAAGTTTTTATGATTTTGTGTTTGTGATGTGTTTTAGGTTATTATCTTTTTCCTTATTTTAATGTTGTTGTTATT
>NW_021531004.1:0-237 GCF_001605985.2 Dendrobium catenatum | reverse complement strand
AAGGAATCAGCACCTTAGGTGACCTTAGGTCAGAACGAACCAGAACTTCTAAAAATCATAACTTTTGATTGAAAACTCCAATTTGAATATGCCACCTGGCCAATAACTCATAATTAGGTCTAGTATTTATTAAAAATCCGAAACCCTTAAGATTAATCCTAATTTTGAAAGCCAAATTTTGACCCCTTAGTTAGCATATACGGATAACTCTTTAAAACTTGTTAATTCCTCTAACCT
>NW_021531003.1:0-281 GCF_001605985.2 Dendrobium catenatum | reverse complement strand
AAATATGCAAATACAGCAAAGTGGAGCTAATCATCTCAAGATTCAACCCCAAGGACAAAAATAGAACTATACACACCATGAGCCATAAAATGAGAGCCATGAATCCAACACAGAGCATAGATAAATATAGTTCTATCCAAGCCAACAGCATCAATAACAACAACCTTATTGGAAACAACCACGGTATTACTCAGATTATAGGAAATGAAACCCAACCACATATTACTACCGTCCACCCAAAGTTTCAGCCAAACAATATAAGACATTTAAAATACTCCAAG
>NW_021531002.1:0-286 GCF_001605985.2 Dendrobium catenatum | reverse complement strand
GACGATATGGAAATTGTCCTGGCTAACTAGTACAAATCTCATAAGATCGTCCAGAGCATCTCCCTGAATGCAAACTGGACGATTAAAAATTTACTTGATCGTCCTGGATGATCTCACGATCGTCCCAGCCGATCAGTTCAAATCAGAGGAAAATCATTCAGAGCATCGCCATGAATTTGAGCTGTCCAATTCAAATCGGCCAGAGCATCGCCCTAAATTTGTATTGGCCTATATTTATCGTCTATGAGCAACTAAAGGTTTTTGAATGGATCATCCAGGATGATCT
>NW_021531001.1:0-1219 GCF_001605985.2 Dendrobium catenatum | reverse complement strand
ACGAACCTGGAGCAAAAACTGATATTACAACAACTGGCTCCCCCAATCCAGGCCGGGATAAGTCCAGGTTTTGCACTGCATTAGCGAGGAACGGGTCTTAGTGTTTCGTAGAGCACTAAGCCCAACATAGATTTAGAATTCGAGGCTATTATATTCGGTCTCGTAGTATGCCTTAAATAGTAGGTAGGTTCCTTCTTTTCAGGGACCCTAAATCCTACTTATCTGCGTCACAGGATGACGCCACCTCCATCCTTCTATCACGCATGTGGTTGATTGCTTGTCTTTATTTCTCCAGTTTCCCTTTAGTGCCCTAGAGCCTCCGAATGCTGGTGTGAGCCACGCATGTCGATTCAGCCCTTCGGACCTTTTTTCCTTTTGGATATGATTTCCTAATCTATACCCATGTGCCAATCCCACTTTAGGATAGGATAATATACGATCCTTAATCAAAAATTTTCTCAGGCTCCGGCTTGGGATGTAATTAACCACGGGGGCTTGCGCCCGTGCGAAACTCGGTCCCACATCTACTAAACCCCTTTCGAATTGTTGTATCGGATGGGGGAAACCCGTGATTAGGTCGTGTATAGTACTACCCATCGGGGTGTGTTGGCGAAAGCCTCTATCCTCAATGGTTAGTCGTATGCACGATCCAATCTATCCCTTCCAATTGACCCGTTCGCGTGGTGCTCTTTCGGAGGTTCACAGGGACCAACCAAAAAATGCTTGTTTTCGGGTAAAAAAAAAAATTTGTTCAAAATCTCCAATTTTTGGTCCAAAAACGAGTCAAAATAAGTTAACATCTCAGGTTTTCCCGGACAAAACGAGTTTTCGGGTTAAAAAACGGTATTTTGAAGTTCAAAGGTGTCAACCCGGAACCCAATCCGATTTTTTGAAACGAGCCGAATTGTTGAACCCGAACCCAACCCGTTTCGGGTCCGTGTTGACCCTAACCCAAAATTTTCGAATCGGATTTGAGTTGAGTTTTCTAGTTGTGTCAAATATTGACACCCTTAATTATAGACAATAGTGTATGTTGAGACTCTTAGCAATGATAAGTGACGAAATCACTACTCAATGTTGCTATGCGATAATGGTTAGAGGACAACTCTTGAGCCATAATGGAAAGATGTTCTTAGTAGAGCAATGGTGATGGTAGTATTCAAGCGTAGTGATTGTTTGTAAATTATAGCAGCATTATATTATTATGTAGAAATTTTAT
>NW_021531000.1:0-248 GCF_001605985.2 Dendrobium catenatum | reverse complement strand
TGTTGTTAAATGAGGTGCAGAGTGGAGCAAGCAACAACGAAGAGATGGAGATGAGGAAAAGCAAACCCTAAACAAGCATACCGCATATGCTTTTGAGCCTAACGCCCTGTCCACCTCGAGCCTAACACCATGACGCCCTGTCCGCCTAGAATCGCTAATCGATATTTAGGAATTAGGCAGGATTAAAAAACAATTATTATTAATTTTTTATAATATTCAAATTTAACAATAAAAATAAAAATTATTTA
>NW_021530999.1:0-1503 GCF_001605985.2 Dendrobium catenatum | reverse complement strand
CAAAAAACTAAGAATAGAAACCCTAATTTGGTCATCCATGCTAATTTTGAGTGATTAAATTAATCATATTGGATGATCCATATCGTCTAGGATGATCATTTTAAATGATGAAAATAGTTGCCAATCATAATTTAGGCAATTTTTTAATTTTTAGATTTTATTCTAATCATACATAATGATATACATCATCCTGGATGATTTATAATAATCATGCCTAAATTGATCCGGTGATTAGGAGAATAATTATGGTTAAATAATTCAATCATATTATACAGGACAATACATTTGGATCTTACTGGATGATCTAGTATATTTTGTTGGATGATCCCCTATCGTCTAAGATGAAAAATCATAATTTTATTTTTAATCTTCTAGGAGAATCATATTGGACGTCTCGAGATGGTTATGGGATGATATGAAGATCATCACCCATCATCCCATGTTATACTAAATGATCAATATATTATCTTAAACTAATCATCCTAGACGATCACATAATTACACTAGATGATCTGTACAAATATGTGTACTGATCGTACAGAGCAAAGGTAATCATCCTGGTTGAAAGGATTATTTTGTACTAATCGCACAGGAAGATCAGTTGTGCAAAATTGAAAATTAGAGCTTCTTTTGGAGGCTCTCTATTTAAGCAATTATATTAACCCTTGAGTTATTTTTTTGTTGTGGAGTTGATCCAAGAGAGAGCTTAGAGAAGGAAGAGAAAGAGCTTAAGAGAGAGAGAGATCCTTGTGAGGGGTAGTTGTGAGGGAATCACAAAGGATTCTCTAAGAAAGGTGTTCATCATCTTCCTCAAGTTGCTCCTCTGGTTCCTTGGTGGCTCTGGAGAGATCATCTTCAACATTAGATTCAGGTTCTCTGCCTACTCCAAGAGGGAGTAAAAGGATTCACGGGTTCTCTTCCTTCACCATGTGGGCGAAAAAAGACTTCCAGGTTCTCTGCCTACTTTAAGAGGGAGTCAAAGAATTCAAGGTTATCTGCCTCATCATGTAGGTAGAAAGATTATGTAAGGGTTTCTTCACCTTACTATGGGAGAAAAATGAGAGTTACTTCAATTTAGTGCAATACTTGGAGAGGGAGTCTTGAAGGAGTGGACATATATTAGATTTTACCAAACTACTATAAAATTTGGTGTGCTCTTTCTTATTACTTTTATCGCATTTTATTTCCGCACCTTTCTATGATTTGTTCTGTGATTAAAAAAATCTAATTGTATTGTTATCGTGAAAAGTATTTTTTTTCCACATCAAGGGTTATTGTTTTATTTTAAAATATTTAAAAAGGTAAAAAAAGATTTTCTTTTTGTTTAAGATTTTTAAAACTACCAATTCACCCACACCCCCTTTTGGTTAACATCAGGCTAATTCTTTAGGTTTTAACACCTCTCAAGAACTTTCAATTGCAACAAACTCAAATAAAAGTATAATTATGGGAATTTATAAAGTAGTATCAACAACAGTAAGCTCAAAAGGATGAAGAGAGTGA
>NW_021530998.1:0-428 GCF_001605985.2 Dendrobium catenatum | reverse complement strand
AACACATCCAAACTTTGATCCAGTCAATTTGACAATCCAAACTTCAACTTAGATTTTGATTCTACCTTTGATCTAGCTTTGATCCTATCTATTCATTAGCAATCACCACATGATTTTAAATGATTTGGATACCCCCATATTGATCATTCAAAGTTGAAATCCAATCCAAATCCAGAAATCCAAACTCAAATCCAAAGTCTTAAGGCCTTGGCCTAAAGACCATTTTCAAATATTTTTCAAATACTTCAAAACCCAGTCAATTGGCCTCTGATTCAGGGTCTATCACTTGTAAAGTGGTAAGACATGTCTCTAGAGGATACCCTCCAATTTTGAGCCCATTCTGAGGTCTCTAACCTCAGAATTTGAATTAAAATCCAAAGGCTGTAAAACATTCAAATATTTACAGCCTATGCCACTGGACCTAACCC
>NW_021530997.1:0-1384 GCF_001605985.2 Dendrobium catenatum | reverse complement strand
GAAATATCGATCAATGTTCTAATGTCGCTTTTTTTATCCCCTAACAAATAATTCAGTTTTTAGTTATAGTTAAAGCTATAAGTAAGCATTTGTTTATTTTATTTTATTTTTGTTCAAGTTTGTGATAAGTGATTTAGGCTTTGTAATACAGCATAAAGTAAAATGTAAAATGCAGATACATTACATGTAAGGAAAATAAAATGGAATTGAAGTACCATTGAGAAAAGTAAATACCCTAACAAAGTCTAAGGTTAATGCCCTATCTAACATCTAGTGTATACTAGGTAATACAGTTATTATTAGTGAACACGAACACGTCAGCATCAAGTCTGACATGTCATCTCCGTACTAAGTCAGTTAGACCTCTCTGGTCAATCTCTTCTTGATTCTTGTCTCATGTAACTCGATATATACTACTCATTATGTAATATGTAGATCAAGATAATAATATAGTTCTGTTTCGCTCCTTCCTATGTTCTTCTTCCATCTGTGGCTGTCAGGAGTTCTTGCCTCTCAAGAACTCTATTATGGTATCAGAGTCTTCAAGATTCACGGCTCCATCCTTCCACCATGACTGACCGAGGATCTTCTGCTCTGTCCACGGCAAACTCCTCCAACCTCTCGGCATCAGAGTTTAATCCTCCCGCTCCACTCTAATTTCTTATCTAAAATCTGAAAAACCTCGTTCCAACTTAGGTCACGAACAAAAATTGGGCGGCTGATATACACGACAGGAAATCCATCACCGGATTTTGCACCTTTTTGGGACCAAACCTTGTCTCCTGATCTGTCAAGAAGCAAGTGCAGTGGAAAAATCCTCCACAGAAGCAGAGTATTGGGCGCTCGCCTCCTCCACTTCAGTCATTCTTTGGCTCCGTCATCTAGCTGCGAAATTTTAAATACCCCAGACATCTCCCACACTCATTCTATGCGACAACACGTCGGCTATCGCTCTCGCCAACAATCCTGTCTTTCATGCTCGCACCAAACACATCGAAATCGACTATCATTTTATCAGTAGTCACATCAAAAGCAGTGCCATCTCAATCTCTCATGTTACCCAAGTCCGTTAGACCTCTCTCGCCACTCTCTTCTTGATTCTTGTCTCATATAACTCTATATATACTACTCATTATGTAATCTTTAGATCAAGATAACAATATAGTTATGTTTCGCTCCTTCCTCTGTTCTTCTTCCGTCTGTGTCTGTTAGGATTTCTTGCCTCTCAAGAACTCTGTTAGTTATTGCCCTATTGTTGGTTTATTTGTTTCATCTTTAATTTTAAATTGTTTAATTTTACTTCGAGATGGTTTTAATTTGTGTTTTAATATTCTACAACTTTTATTCGACTTTTCAAAAATAATTTTAAAAAATATTTTTTCAT
>NW_021530996.1:0-308 GCF_001605985.2 Dendrobium catenatum | reverse complement strand
GTATATATTTTATAAAAAAATAAAAAAAAAATTCATGAAAAGATTTTAATTTTTTATATATTTAATTCATTTCCTCTATAAAAATTTGGATGAAAATAAAAAATTCCATAAAATTTAAACAAAATTTAACTAAAAATCTTAGAGAATAAGTTAAATTCTATCATTATAGTACACCTAAATTTCATGTTTTATTTGCACACAAATTCTATAATTCCTTTTATTTTATACCTTAGAAAATTTTAAAATAATAATTAAAAATAGATAAAATTCCTAAATCACCAAAAATATTGAAATCAAGCTTTAACATA
>NW_021530995.1:0-1227 GCF_001605985.2 Dendrobium catenatum | reverse complement strand
TATTATGGATCGTACTGTACGATACACCTGTTCGTACAATATGAAACTTTTGGTCAAAAGTCGTACTAAGGGCCTCGGGACGATCAAAATTCATCTGATCGTACTATACAATATTCATCGTACTGTACGATTTGACTGCCTTTTCCTGAAACGACCGGCCAGGATATTGATTGATTATCGTACTGTACGATTCGAAATTGTATTGTACGATCGTTGAAATTTTCTATAAGAACCCATTGCTAGGCCGTTCCTTTCACTCAAATCTTTCCTCACTCACTCCTTCACCTTGTTTAGTGCCCTCTTGCAATGTCTAAATGAGGTCGGTTGACTTCTGGAAGCTCATCCTCGTCAAGTCGCCCTCCTGCTCGTTTTCTGAATACTGAAAACGAGGAAGCTTACCATAGGTATAAAGCCTGTAAAATTTCTCCTTCCAAAATACTTAATCAGGCTTCTCTTAATTTCGAGGTAATGGGCCTCTTCGCTTCCACCACCTTCCAATTCCTCCTCACCCTAGCATTTCCCTATAATTCTGAACTTCTCTTTGAATTTCTCGCTAATCTCACCTACACTGTCGACAACACCACCTTTCACTCTTTTTTTTGTGGCTGAAACATTGAGATAACTAGAGTCGACATTGCCCAATATATTGGGTTGTCCACTGAAGGACCTATGGTTCACTCATTTCTTACTAACGAATTTGATTGGAGCGATGTTGATAGAGTCCTTAGGAATGCTACATTCCATCAACACCAACCTCTCGTTCAATCCTTAACTCGAAATGCCCAAATAATTCAACATGTCCTTCGAACCTCAATAATACCTAAAGGTGGCGACCATATCAATCTGATCCCGACCTTATCCGTCGCTACCTATCTTATTATGTCCAATATAAAATTTGATGATGTTGATTTAATTAGTAATTACATTAGCCACATGACTTTTGTTCGTCTACCTGCCACTCGACGGAAATAAATCTAGCTCTTGGTCACCTAATAAGCTATATCCTCCAAAATAAATATCAATTGACCTACCCTGGTGAACCCGACATTCTTCCTATCTTTTATATGGATACCTCCTTCCGTATTCTCTTTTATCGGGGACACGAGCCTGAAGAACTAGTCTTTGAAAAAGAAGAAGGAGAAGATGCCTCAGCAGCAGCTCCAGCTCAACCACGATGACATGCCGCACCCCGAGCACCTGCACCAGCACACCCTAATGATGATTTGG
>NW_021530994.1:0-263 GCF_001605985.2 Dendrobium catenatum | reverse complement strand
GGTGTGAGCAGATTTGGTCAGGTAAGCAAGCTAAGTCTGAGGTATGTTGGCCCTTTTGAAATCCTGGAAAGGATTGGAAAATCTGCTTACCGACTGTTGCTTTCTGATTCGATGCCCGACGTGCATAATGTGTTTCACGTATCTACTTTGAGGAAGTGGGTATCAGACTCTAGAAAGAAGGTATCTACTGATGAGGTTGAGATTCAGGAGAATTTGGCGTATAAGAAAGAGCCAGAGTTAATTTTGGCATACGACGTCCGAAA
>NW_021530993.1:0-1167 GCF_001605985.2 Dendrobium catenatum | reverse complement strand
TATCATCTTTAAACGTTTCAATGTGTCCTTGACTTCATGAGTAATTTGCTGTCAAAGTTATCACAGATTGTTCGAAACGAAGAAACATAGCATTTATAGGTAATTGAACGAACATATATCTGAAAATTGTAAAAAATGAAAAATTAAAAATAAGTAAATGAGATACGCACAAAAACACACAACATACGCAGAATATAAGCAACGGTCACGCACAGTGTTGTTTTGATTAAAAAAAAAATATTTTTGTATATATAGTTTTGAAAATATATTAATTTTCTTTGGGAATGTTAAATTTTGGAATTTTGAAATTGAACATTCTATTATGAACAATATATCGCCTCGAAAGACGAATATATCGTTCCCTAATGGGTTCGAATTTCAAAGTTTTAAATTCATCCCAATTACTATAATCAAGTTCAAGAAGAGATAACATATGATCCTAAAGGATCATAATGATATTTAACTATAGTGATTGGGATAAAGGATCATTAATATCGTCGTTAGAATGATAATAGAACGACATATCTTTCCGGGGAAAGAGAATATCGCTTATTATTAATCATTTGCAAACGATGATAATGATCGTAAAATTTAAGTTTCCCAAAGATAATTAATTGAAGGTTTTGAAAAGTTTATTTTGAAAAATTAGATCTGGGTTTCTAAATCTCCTTCGAGCGCAAGCCCTCGTAGTTAATTACATCGTAGGAAATCGGAATTTCCTACGAAAACTCTCGATTAAAATAGCGGTGTAAATTTTATTTAAGATTTTCAACGATTGATATCAAAGGAGATTAAGGTTTGGAATTTTCAATCGGGAATGGTTCAAGTTTGAGCAGTTATTTCTGGAGTCAAAGGAAGAAGTGTAGGAGATGTTTTAAGATTCTGAATTAATTCAGAAACACCCCAGTCTATCCTAATTGTTAGGCTTGTATTTGATTGAAAGAAATTTTTAATTTAAGTGGTCGATTTTATTAGAAAGTGGGATTCAAATCCCGAAAGTTGAGGTCTTATGGCTCGAGCCAGCCTCAGAACCTAAGTCTAAATTGGGCACTAAAAGTAAGTGCCCCGAACCTAGCTAGTGCAATGCGAATCTGGTCTTATCCCGGCCTGGATTGGGGAGCCAGCTAAACTACCTAAACGATTTTAAAATATGAGTCCGGTCTTTTT
>NW_021530992.1:0-259 GCF_001605985.2 Dendrobium catenatum | reverse complement strand
GTATATACATATAAAAAATTTAGATAAATAAATGTTAAAGAAAATAATATAATATCAAATGAAATAAAGGGAAAATGATATGCATGAAATGACACAGGAGTCACCCCTGTATGATACTGGCTGGGGAAGCAATGTACCCATGCACGTTAAAAATGAAATGGAAAAATAAAAGAAAAAGAAAATGGAAATGGTTGTACATTTAGTACATTTAGACGGTGCTCCTGTACAATTAATTGGCAAAATGAATGTATAGCAAAGT
>NW_021530991.1:0-371 GCF_001605985.2 Dendrobium catenatum | reverse complement strand
ACTTTATTAGAAAGAATCTACAGTTAATTTTGTTCAGGGTCTATTTAGCCTCAAGGCAAGTTGAAAAGCCTTCAGGCTTATATTTGGAACATCAATCATTAAAATTTACTTCTTAATTTATTCCTATTTAATTGTGCCACTCTGTTTACGTAATAAACCAAAAAGGTTTACACTGCACTGGTGTAATGTTGTTGTTGCTTATATGCACTTATGAGGGACCCCAAAAAGCTTTTACAGCTTCAAGGTAACTTTAACAGAATCTACAAGTCATCAGTTTGCAAAAAAAAATTATCAGCGCTAAAATAAATAAACTAAAACACCATCATTTACTTAATCAACATAGAGAGACATTCCACAAAATTTTTATATAT
>NW_021530990.1:0-283 GCF_001605985.2 Dendrobium catenatum | reverse complement strand
TTGGGTCAATTCCGGGTCATTCGTGTCGGGTCGGGTTCGGGTCCGGAAACCTGACCCGTTTTTAAAAATGGGTCGGGTTCGGGTTGATCGGGTTGACCCGAACAGTGCCGGGTCAGTTTCGGGTTTGACCTGAACCCGAGCCGTTGACCCGAATTGACACCCCTAGGAGCTGAGAAGTTGTGTCTAATCCCCTTGTCCTCACAAAAACCACCAAATTTTTCATTCTCAAACTCTACCCCATGATCGCTATGGATGGTCAAGATCTCACAACCTAGCTTTTTTT
>NW_021530989.1:0-819 GCF_001605985.2 Dendrobium catenatum | reverse complement strand
TATTCTTTTTTTTATGTTAGAAAATGAAGTTCGATTGTAGTCAAGTTACTGCATTTTGGAGTTTTATTGTATTTTGGAGTGGAAAATGAGTTTTTCGGTTGGAGATGCCCTTAGGAGCACAGAGAAGTTATCACGTGCGGAATTCGAAACTTAGAGTTATGTTCGGACTCCAATGAAATGTTCACACATGATTAACATATATTTTTTTTATATTATCGTATTAATTGAGTATTTATTGCATATTTATTGAGTATTTACTACGTATTTAATTGAGTATTTACTTTGTCATTAATACTCAGTAAACATGTAGTAAATACTTAGTAAAATTCGCAATAAATACTTGGCAAAAATACTCAATAAATACTCACTAGATAAACATTGTCCAAACACAACTCTATGTCCGGATTTCAGACGAAATAATTTCTCTAGGGGCACGAGCTCCCACTGGCCTAACAACTCAACTTTTTTTTTTAATAATAACCTAAAATGCAATTAAGCTGATATAGAATTATATAAAAACCATAAAAGTATAAAACTTAATTACCGCAACTCACCTCATGTAGTCCAAATTTTTTTTTATTATGACTTGCAATTAATGGGTGGAGAACTCTTTCAGAAGTAGAAGAAATTATTATTTGTGGTCATTGGATCGTCTAGAGACGAATGAAAACATGCTACATCATTCGATACACAACAAAAAATGACATGGCACACTCTCATTCGTCTCCGTACACCGTCCATGACCGCACAAAATAATTAATCCAGAATTAGAGGTTTAAATCAAGAATTTTCCCTTCAAAGAGCTATAGGTGCACATTG
>NW_021530988.1:0-229 GCF_001605985.2 Dendrobium catenatum | reverse complement strand
TTTTCCTCAAAACAATCATCTACAACTACAGACCATGACTCAGACAGAAAGAAACAGAACAGAAGAGTCATGTCTGTACAAAAATCAAAAGTACAAAACAATACCTACAGATCAAACTCTGAACTCTAATCTGGACTTTCTTCCCTTTCCCAGAACCTAAAAATCACCAAAAAATAAGAGTGAGCTCAATAGCTCAGCAAAGCGACAAACCTCCAATCAAAATTCTCAG
>NW_021530987.1:0-613 GCF_001605985.2 Dendrobium catenatum | reverse complement strand
ACGAATATTCAGCACATAATCAGATAAGAGAGAGGGTGTAGCTTTCATAAGAGACACTAGAATTTTTTACGTGGAATACCCTTGAAAAGGGGGAAAAAATACTAAGCCTTGCCCAATTTGAATGAACAAACTATTATTTGTAATCAATTACAAATGAGGCCCTTCTTTAGGGGAATGTCGTGGTTTGATGTAGCAAATATACATCATACATAGTGCATTACATGGTGGAAATTGGAAGAATCAGAATTGATATATTCGTTTGGTCGGCAATACCATAGTCGACTGGCGACGGAGGTTTGAAAGATCGTATTTGGGTAACGGTGGTCGAAAGAACCGTAGTCGGCATGACGACGGAGATCAGAAAGACCATTGTTAGGCGATGAAGGTCGAAATGACCGTAGTCAGCAGACGATGAAGGTCGAAAAAATCGTAGTCGAGTGATAGTGGTCCGAAGGACCGTAGTTGGCGAGCGACGAAGGTTGGAAAGACTATTGTTTACCGACGGATGTTAGAAGGATCACAGTCAGCAGGCGACGAAGTTTAAAAATACTGTTGTTATGAGACATAGTTCAGAATGACCATAGTCGGCAGTCGACGAAGGTCAGAAAGATTA
>NW_021530986.1:0-209 GCF_001605985.2 Dendrobium catenatum | reverse complement strand
TAAATTTAAAGATACAATTGGATTAACTACAGCGACCCTGATAGAAACTCACTGAAAGAGAGTAAAAATACAACAACAACAACAACATCAACATCAAGTCTTAGTCCCACTACGAGGGGAGACTACATGAATCCTTTTTCTCCATTGTGTCATGTTAAAAGTCAAATTCTAGTTTAAATCTAATAAGGAAAGATCATTTCTAATATTCT
>NW_021530985.1:0-4918 GCF_001605985.2 Dendrobium catenatum | reverse complement strand
GTTTTAAGTTAATATCTTTTTTCTTTAGTCATGGATAAGGTTGCAAATGAATCGAGCCGAGCCGAGTTTGTGAGTGTTCATGTTTGAGTTTGTTTAGTATTAGCTTGTTCAATTTCGGTTCATGTTTGATTCGAGCTTTATTATTTTTGTTCATATTTGGTTCGTTTCGGAAACGACGATACAACGAATCGTATCGTGTGTACCGGCGCCTTTGTTCTGACGGAAACTACCGGCGTAATTACCGGCGTACAGTCCGCCGGTACTTACCGGCGTATACTTTTCGTCACAAGCGAGTTCGTGGGTTTCCTACATGCACTTTGCGGCGTTATATCCGCCGGTAATGGCCAGCGCATAATGCGACGCTAATTACCGGCGGATGTGGCGCCGGAATTAGGACGTTTTTCAACGTCGAAAACGACCCATTTTTTCTCCGGTAGTTCGTCGTAACATGCGCCGGAGAAATTTCCGACGCAATATTCGCGCCGGAAATAAATTATCGACGCGGCCAAAACCGGCGTATGAATTTCCGCAGAAAAGTGCGACGGAAACTTATGGTTCCATCGGAATATCTATGTTTTCCGGCGGATTTCGTCCGCCTGTAATAAGAGGTTTTCCTATAGTGTTAGATCAACCCACCAACTTGAAATCTACATGCATTTGACCCATCAACACAAAATATAAATATATATATCTCAGGTCAAGTACACTTCAACATTCAAATGAACCACTAAAATAAATATAAATGGGTTAGCAGATTGGGTTGGGTTAAATGGGTTGTCGGCTTGTTGGGTTTGGGTTTAGGATTTTATCCATTTATTAATTGGGTAATGTTCAGGTTGGATGGGTTCAAAGAGGTCAATTTTGGGGTTCAGGCCCAAACCTGGTCCAAAAACTCATTTTGACACCCATATGATCCATCATGTTGATAAATATTATTTAGGCTAACTCTTTTCCTTAATTTGAGAAGGTGGGAGTATTGGAATATAAAGTTCAATCTCTACTGCTTGTAACTAAGAGTTTTGGAGAAGTTTTGAAAAGTGATGATAATGGTTAGATAATATTGGTCGGATAGGGCGGTAGCAGTTGAACTTTGACAATCAAATGATAGTGGCCAAATGATAGTGTATGTGTGATGGAAATCGAGTTATGATAGTGTTGGTAATAGAGTCCATTTATACTTTTGGAGAGTAGCATTTTAATAAATCTAGTTAAAATCTCAAAACACTTGATCAGATGACCAATGTTAATTCATTAGAGTCTAGGCCCTTCTTTCAGCATTTAAATATTTTAAAACCTTAGAATTTAGTGATTTTATGCTCATTAGATTCTTCTTGTCGAGATGCCTTTTTTGATTGTAAGCATGTAAGATTTGAAAAATGTTTGGTATTTCAATGAATGTTACAAATTTTCTGATCATGCTTCAAGTATTTGATTTGAGCTCAGTTGAAGTCAAACCATTTTTTTTGTTATTGGATTCATCTTGTTGAGACGTTTTGTTCAATCATAAGTTTGCTTAAAGAGTTTGAATGATATTGAATTAAGTTCTAAAAAACTTCCAATAAAGAAATTGCATAAAAATTCGTGATAATGTTTCAAAAATATTCAAACATAAGGTCACGCTATTGATCGTAATCTATAGTATGTGAATTATATGTTGATTAAATTTCATTTATTTTCATGATTATTTAACATCAATCAAACAAATGAAAAATGAAAGGATAATCCACAAAAATTGTAAGCTTTTCTTCTTAAATTGATGTATGTTGTCAATTTTAATGGTGATAATAATACTAAAATCTAAATGAGAGGCCAATATTGTTCTCCTCCGAGAGGAGAAAAGTATCTCCTTAAACATTATTTATTTTGTTATGTAGCTAATCAATTTGGCTTATGTACTCATAAAATTAGTTAAACTATGGTTAATACAAAGCCAAACATGAGCTGTTCATGCAAATCAAATATCTTTGCCACTCCAACTTACTAATTTATCACACAAGTCCCATTAACTAAAGCAAATTTTACTGAAAGAAAATGATTTTAATCTTAGACTTCATTTGTGACAGCTTTCTTATTGTTTTCCGAAGCTATTATTTAGTACAAAAATTTTTTGAATTAGAAATTTTTGTTCTAAAAAGTTGCTTCATAAAACAGTAAGAAAGCTGTCAGAAACAAAGCCTTAATCAAACTCTCTAAATATAAGCATTAATAGTGTTTTATTACCTGAAATAGTCAGGATCTGTTGGAGAAGAGAGAATGATGTACAGAACAACAGTTACTGAGTTCAAAATTTGATACAACTACAATATAAGAAAATATGAATTTCATTCCAAAGATTATAGCAAAACACATTAGAGAGTCACAAAAAAGAAATTTATGGAGTTCTAAATTGAAAGAAAATGGATTCAAGTAAGAAAAAAATAATAGCCAAAAAACAATCAAACTCTTATATTCTTAAGAAAATCAAAAGGAAAACAAAACTTCAATCTTCTTGCCCTGCCATTACCATCCTACTAAGAGGACTTGGTCCAATCTTCTTCCTCCTAAGAGAATTCTTTCTCCTCACAAACTCCATCTGATTTCTCCTCCTAATCTGCATCGTTGCCTCTTCCACAACAAACCTTCTCATCAACACATCTTCTGTAAGTGACTTCCCTCTGAAAACTCTCCGGCCTTCGACCGAAGTTCTACTGCTTTGAATCCTATAAATTTGTTCATCAAAAGACCTTGATCTTGCCAAATTACTGGTGCTTCTTCGCGGAGGCACGCTGGCCCAGAAGACCTCATTGTGTGCAGAAATAGGAGAACAAAGACAAACTCGAGTGAAGGAAAATGCCCATTTCAAGGAGCTGCACTTCCTTAGCTTTCTCTTGCATGAATTATCCATTCCTTCAGTACTTTTTGCTGCAGGTTTCCAAATGTTTATGGCCTCCAGTGCTCTCTGATACCAAGGCTTCCTGTGATGAGAAACTATCAGATAAGTATTAGAAATATTGCTTGCTTGAAGATAAAGAACTTGCCTTGTTTGTCCATTTTTGGTGTCTTGCATTAATAGTGAGTTAAAAAACATGGAAGTGGTACAGAGAAGAGAAGAGGTGGAGAGCAACAGTGTAATGAATGACCTCAACAGTTTCAGAAATATGTTTAGAACAGATAGAATGGCAAATTAAGTGGTCCTTTAATTTTCTCTACTTTTATTCTTCTCACTCTTCTCTTCTTTTTTGTTGTGACTTGCTTTTGCTTTGGTAGGGTTCATTGCAATGAGAAGGGAAGGAGGTAAGAATAAGTCTTGTCGTTTGGGATAGTTTTTGTATAATTTAGTTTTTCAGACAGTAATTAGTCTTTTTTTTTGCGTTATTTTCTTGTTGTTTTTCCAAAGTTTTTGTGATGAGAACAACTTTTTTATCACCAAATCGATTAATGTGAAATAATTGTAAGAAAGCTGTTATCAGACTTTTCGAAAGAAGAAAAGCTTATAATATCAACAACAACCATAAATAATTCTATTTTTGTCATCATAGTTCTACTAAGATTTGGTTTGTGACGGCTTTTTTACTGCTTCATAAAGCAGTTTTTTAAATTTTTGTATGAAAAAGCTGCTTTACGAAGCATTAAAAAAGTCGTCCCAAACGAAATCCAGCTGCTTGTTAAAATCGTTATCAAACTTTTGCGATGAAATCATATCAGGTTATAAAATTTTGTTTCTCATCACAAATTTTTTCCGAAAAACAACAAAAAATTATAGCCAAACAAGGATGGCTGAAAAGTGAAACAGTGAAAGTTAAATTGCCTGCTTATCCTTTAGCTGGAAATGACAGGAAGGGCTTTTTCCACCAATGTAAAAAACATAACAGACCCCATATGAATTATTTATAACAACACCAATGAGTCTAGCCTGTCAACATAAAATCCAACAATAAAGAAAGACACAAAATGACTAACGGCACACTGATGCCTATGATTATTTGAAGAAAATTTGAAAAGAAAGTTGTTGGTGTGAGCATTTTTATATGTTAATTTGGCCATCATTTATACAACATGCATGATAGATGATAAGGATGGCATCATGATTTTTTTTTGTTGGAGATGAAGAGTTGTGTGATGGTATATCCTCATACGAATTGTATCAAGATAGGTTTGAAAATCATTGGATTTGTTTTGAGATTAATGCAATACGAAGTCTTCAAATGTGGCACTAATCTCATAGCAAATTCGATGATTTTCAAACTTATCATGATACAATTTATGTCAAAACATCCTGACAGGATTTTCTTACCTTGGAGTAGTTGGGTAAATATTATAATCGTTAAGGATTGTACGCTTTTGGGCAATAAAAAACTCCAAAATTCTTACATATTGAAAGAAAAATATCCAAAAGGCTTATGATAAGAGAGAGGCAGGAAATCCTGGGGATTTGTTAGTTAAAGTAGAATGATTCATGGGGTAGAAACTTTATCAAACTAAAAAAAAAAAAAACAATTTTTTTTTTTGATGTGTTTGAACTTTTATATTGATTTCAAACTTCATCAATCTTATTAAAACATCAATAAAAATAAGATTTAATGCTTCATTTGAGAAATCTTTCTTAGCTGATTAAATTGTACTAAAATGCTGCTTTTGAAAACAGTAAAAAAGCCATCCCTTAAATTTGCATATTGCACCTTGTAATTTTAGTAACTATGTGTCTTATATTTCTATGCTTTTATTTAAATGATATGAAATTATGTGATTTTAATTTACAGATAAATTCAAAAATAATAAAAATATTTGCTATTTAATGTTTGACAAAATATACAAATATTTATATCTTTTTTCCCTAATTTTTTTTCTTGTGGGTATTATCTTTTTATATTTTTATCAAACTTTCTAAACTTCATAATTAAAAAGTTATAAAAAAAAAAAATCAAAATGGATTAATAAA
>NW_021530984.1:0-1532 GCF_001605985.2 Dendrobium catenatum | reverse complement strand
AAAGGTGAAATTTTGATTAAAATCAAATCATTTTTCATTACATATACATATTAATCTATACATGCATTTTTTACACATATATATCACATTGTAACTTTAGTTATATACTATTTCTTAATTTGATGCATAATAAACACATAAACTATAACCATTATCATGATACAATGTTCATTAATTGTAATAAAACAAAGAAAAAAATTGCTATAAAATAAATATAATCACCCACTTTAATTTGATTTGTTTTATTCATTAAACATTCAGTATACATATATGTGCTATGGTATTCAATAATTGCAATGAAATGAAAGTGCATTGTAATTACTATAATTATAATTATCAACTTTGCCTTCTTCAATTTGATTCATTTTATACATTAAATAGTTAGTTCTCATATATACTACGATATTTAATAATTACAATGAAATGAAAGTGCACTGTAATTACTATAAAATAATTATAATTACGCTTTAATTATCTAGTAAACTCTGTTCTAATTTATTGGATACAAAAAAAAAATCATCATTGTTTGTAAGGTCTACTTTTAAGCACAAGTTGGGTCATAGTCATGTGACCTCATGCTCTTCATAGGTGTTGAGATCTTACATATTATCTAGTAAACTCTGTTCTAATTTATTGGATAATATATGAGATTTCTATCAACTTAAAACCTTAAGAACTTCTCTTCATCTCTAAGAACGAATATAATTGTAGCTCTAAGCCACTTTAAAGAGTCTTTTCTATTCAACTTATTGTATGTAGATCGAGATCATTGTTCTATAATATTGATTTAATAGTTCATCTAGGTTAATAATGCTGAAATTAATAAGAGTTTGGAAAACATTATCTTCATTATCTTATTATGTAACATAAAGTATCTATGCACTATCAAAAAAAAAAAAAAAAAAAAAAAAAAATACAATAGGCAATGTAATGCAATCATAAGGTTAAAAACTTATGCTAATAATAGACTAATAGAATAGTCTTCATATAAACTTCACATCATCACTATAAACAACAACAAGAGATGAAATAATATATTTTGTCAATTTCACCATATTATATGTACATACAATAACAAGAGATAAGCTAACAACACTCATCTCTTGCATCACATTATTAAATGAAAAATTAGTGACAAGAACCTCTAAACTAGCCTCCTTTTCCTTTTTCACCTCATCCTTAACCTTAACATTAGACCTGTCAATTTCAGGTTACGGGCCGGGTTCGGGTCGACCTGACATATTTTTGCAAACGGGCCGATTTTCTGGATTCGAACCCGACCCGACCCGCGTACACGGAAGTGAGCCGACGGCCGGCGGTACCTGAAGCCGGAGGAAGCTGCCGGTGAGACTGGCGAGTGATGTGGGATGCGCACAATGTAGAATTGATGCGACCGGCGGCGATAGTAACCTCGGGACACGGTGCGGAACTGCCCGGCAAGGCAGCGATGGCCTCGGGACGCGAAGGAGGCAAAGCAATGCGACCTAGCCTCGGGACGCGAAGCAATGCGACTTGGCCGGGTAGCTGGGGCA
>NW_021530983.1:0-340 GCF_001605985.2 Dendrobium catenatum | reverse complement strand
TTAGGTCTACAGGATGCTGATAGAAGACTTACTCCTAGTAGACGGATTAACTGGGAAACCAAAGTAGGGAATACCTAGCTTTGGGTCTAAGGAAGGGCATCACCCAACCTTAGGCCTATAGGATGCTGATAGAAGACTTACTCCAAATAGGCAAATTAACTGGGATGGTCGTGTGGGGAGGAAACTTGCTCCACACAGCAGACCAAAACTGGTAAACTAGGATGGTGCCACGAAGGGCGTACTCTACCACTAGCGAGTGTGAATTAGGATGGTGCCACAAAGGGCGTACTCCACCACTAGCGGGCGAGAATCAGGATGGTGCCACGAAGGGCGTACTCCA
>NW_021530982.1:0-247 GCF_001605985.2 Dendrobium catenatum | reverse complement strand
TAAGGCATTAGTTCATCTTATAATACCATAGTGCACCATGTAAAATAGTGTAATGCCTAAACCCATTTCAATAATTAGTATAATAATTTTTTAGTTTGATGTTTTAAGGAGTTCAACCAAAACTTGGTGTGGAGGTATACTTTTTTTGTATTATGCCCTACTATCAAGTCTAAGGGACTAGGGAAGAGAAAGAGACTTTCTTTGAAGACCTAGCATATCTTATTTTGAGAAACAAGAAATTTGGGGA
>NW_021530981.1:0-315 GCF_001605985.2 Dendrobium catenatum | reverse complement strand
GAGATTGATACAAAATACTTAAATTTTTGATAAAAAATGAAATTTCTATGATTTTTAAAAATCCTGATGATTAAATGTTCTTAAGATTAATTAAACCCATTTAATCATCTCTGGCGGCGGAAAGGCCACATGGCACCCAGAAACGGCGGCCAATCATTGGCATTAACCACGCGGCAGCGGCTGGGGTCCATGCACTTTCCACTTGAATGAGTCAGCATTGCTTAGCAATCGTTCGATCCTCCGCTATTTGGCATGGACGGTTATGATCCCGTCAAACCGAGATCCGAACGACAGCTCAGACCGCGCGGACATAGA
>NW_021530980.1:0-715 GCF_001605985.2 Dendrobium catenatum | reverse complement strand
GGCTGTGCAGTCAAACTATAGCTTTCCCGCTTCTTTAGTTGTGGTGCGTTATGATTTGCTTTTCGATGACGTCCGGTATCCGCACAGAATAATTTATCATTTTTTTGAGATTTGTTTGAAGAGTAGCTGAAGAAGTGAAAAACAGAAGGGGAAAAGAATACTTAATGGTGGAGGGTTGGGTTTGATGTAGGCATGTTTACTCCTTATCACATATAGGTCAATTATCAGTTAACATAAACTTGACATGTTCATCAAAAAACCAAGCGCTTACTTGATAACTCAAGCCATTGTTGCTGGCCTTTTGTGCTCATCAGCGTCGCAACAAAATGCTATTTGTTGGTATTTCCACATCAGTTGCATTTGCATTTATCCCTCCTGCTTTAAATCTTATTTTGATTTGTAGGTGAACAACAATCTAAGGCCACCGACATGATCATGGACGTAAGTGATTTCCGTATAAAATTTATTTTATATAGTTCACAATTTGCTTACCACATCTGCTAATTTCCCTTCACTGATCATCAGAGTTGAACGGACTTGATCGAGCAGGTGATGAGCTCGCGGTCGCGGTGATTATGTCAACCAAGGGACTCCTGGGCTGTTTCTTTCCTTACCACACAATGTGCTGATATCTTGTCAAACTGAACTTAAAATTAAAATGTTTTTCTGACTAGAAGTATCTATTGATTAATGAATTAGAGTTCTGCATGGGTTA
>NW_021530979.1:0-328 GCF_001605985.2 Dendrobium catenatum | reverse complement strand
GGGGTCTATATTTTAATAAGGTGGAATTATAGTAATTCAAATAATATAATTCATTTTCTCAATCTTACTTTACATGGAATGTTAACACGTTATATATATGTATAATTTTTAATTTCAATATTATTATCATTATTAATTTTTATTAAAATATAATTATAGTTAACCACTTTTTTTTCCTTGTAATTTTGATTTTTATATGAGAATAAATTTAGGTCTGAAAAATCAAATTTATACCTCTAAATTGTCTTTTACTCCACCACTATAAATCACTATCACACTAATCATAAAATAAAAATGAGACATTACCATAGCCAACTTCCCAAGTAAT
>NW_021530978.1:0-285 GCF_001605985.2 Dendrobium catenatum | reverse complement strand
AATTTAGGCTTCGTTTGAGACTGTTTTTTACTGTTTCTTAAAGCAGCTTAAGAAAAATCACTATTGCTTGTCACCCTAGTTCCTGGCAATCTTCGCTCAACGCCGCCATTGTATGACATTCTCGCCTCTGGTTTTGCCAGGCTAAGTTATCACTAGAGGTCGCCATTAGTCATAATTGTTGTCGGCCATCGACCATGGTTATTATTAAGTTTTATATTGTATTTATTTTACTTCAATTTAAATTAAAAAATAATTATCTATATTTATTTTATACTAATTCAAATA
>NW_021530977.1:0-246 GCF_001605985.2 Dendrobium catenatum | reverse complement strand
TGGCTTGTGTTATTTGTATTGTCTTGTATATTGTCTTATATTTTTTATTTTTAGTTAAAAATTTGAAAAACAAAAATTGTGTTCTTTAGTTCAAAATGCCTCCTTATTTTCATGTATTTATTATTTCAGGGGGAGTTTAGGAGATTTTTTTTTAAATTGAAATCATACAAACAATAATTATTTTTCCATCATCAAAAAGTGGGATATTATTAAGATAGTTGCTATTTGCATGTTTTATATTTTTGC
>NW_021530976.1:0-265 GCF_001605985.2 Dendrobium catenatum | reverse complement strand
TTGTAGGCTGTCCACGCTCCTTTTTGTAGAAGAAACCGCTAGCTAATGACGCTCAGATCGGCCACAAACGAGCCTGGACGGAGTTTTGCTTAAGCTCGCCGGAATCCGGCCTCCGGCGAGCTTTGACCGGCTGGATCAAGCTGGGAATATGATGATGAGGATCTGGTGTGCTCAATAGAATAGAGACTTTTTGCTTAAGAGGTTGAGAGTGGAGAGAGATTGATAGGGTTAGAATGAGGCTCCAAATGAGGTTCTACCCTATTCA
>NW_021530975.1:0-332 GCF_001605985.2 Dendrobium catenatum | reverse complement strand
CTCTCTCCCTCTCCCTCCTTTTCTTATTCACTTCACCCCCTATGAATAAGCATGTTTATACTAGCTTATAAATCAAATGAAAACATAGCCTTATATATTTTTTTATTATGATGTCAAAATCTTGATCCATTATCACTTAGGCTTCGTTTGGGACGACTTTTTTATTGCTTCTTAAAGCAGCTTTTTAGTATAAAAAATAAAATTTTTGTACTAGGAAGCTGCTTTAAGAAGCAGAAAGAAAGTCATCCCAGACGAAGCCTTAGGTTGCGTTTGGGACGGCTTTTTTTCTGCTTCTCAAAGCAGCTTTTTAGTACAATTTTTTTTTTTATTTT
>NW_021530974.1:0-215 GCF_001605985.2 Dendrobium catenatum | reverse complement strand
ATCAGTGAAAATCTCACATCTGACGCCATACAGGTAAAGACGTCAAATCTTCAAAGCAAAAACAACTGCATCCAACTCCAAATCATGCGTCAAGTAATTCTTCTCATGTGGTTTCAACTGTCTAGAAGCATAAGCAATTACCCTTCCATTCTGCATCAAAACACAACCCAAACCTTTTAGTGAAGCATCACTGAACACCTGAAAATCTTCCGTAC
>NW_021530973.1:0-256 GCF_001605985.2 Dendrobium catenatum | reverse complement strand
CTCATTTAGAGAGTAGTCTAGTCACACTTTAACTTCATCCTGGATAAGAAATTGGTAGGTCATGATCTCAATGACTCATTCTCTATTTTTTTTAGGGCTTAGTGCTTGGCCTAGTAAGCTTTATTCCAACTAAAATACACTCACTAGATACTATGACTAAACCAAACTATTATATAGAAAGTGGATTGTTCCTTAAATTTATAGCTAACCTTATTTATGCAAGTTCCTTAAGTTTTAGCTAGGGTGAATACATTGA
>NW_021530972.1:0-228 GCF_001605985.2 Dendrobium catenatum | reverse complement strand
TAACTATGTAAGGACTCATGTGAACTGGATGTGAAGCTGGATGCAGTAGAGGAGGTCATCCCCTCGTATGTCTGAGCTTGCGAACCTAAACCATAAACTCTACCATGTTGCATTCCTCCAACAGCTTGCGACCAGATGCGGTACTCAGAATACTCCACAGAGCCGCCAGAATAACCCTCACCTGATGCGGCTTGACTCTCTCAAAGCTGTGTATACTCCTCTGTGAAA
>NW_021530971.1:0-224 GCF_001605985.2 Dendrobium catenatum | reverse complement strand
GCGGACTTCTCCCCGTCGTCGAACTTCTGCTCGTCAGCAGACTTCTGCCTGACGTCGGACTTCTGCTCGTCAGTGGACTTCTCCCCGTCGTAGAACTTCTGCTCATCAGCGGACTTCTACTCGTCGTCAGACTTCTGCCTGTCGACGAACTTTCATCGATCTTCTGCCAGAGGCCATACTTCTACCCGACGTCGAACTTCTGCTCGTGAGCAGACTTCTGCCCG
>NW_021530970.1:0-202 GCF_001605985.2 Dendrobium catenatum | reverse complement strand
ATTCAAAATCCTTCATCTTTATTACATAAAAATATTACTGCTAAATATGGTAGTAGTATTTAGAATGGGGAGTTTAAAAAAGGATATTTAATTGCATGGTATATTTTTTGGGATGGGCTACATACCTCAAACTAATTGTAAAATGGAGAGTGGAAAATGGAGAAACAATAAATGTTATGAATGATATCTTGATTTTAGATAG
>NW_021530969.1:0-240 GCF_001605985.2 Dendrobium catenatum | reverse complement strand
CAAACCCATCTGCCTTTCAAAATTTACCCCGGAACTTAATTCTGTTAAAACTCCCTCGCTCAAATAAAAAGAAATCGCGCGGCGAGGAGGCCGGGGCCGAATTTTCGGAGCCCATAGATTTCTGATGACTCCGCTGGGGATTGGTTTCTCTTTCCATCTTTGGCTAGTCGTATATTTAAGCTATAATAGCAGCAAAATTTGATGAGTTAAGATTTAAATGTCTTTTTAATGAACTCATTA
>NW_021530968.1:0-581 GCF_001605985.2 Dendrobium catenatum | reverse complement strand
ACTCCTCCATGTCGGCGTGTAAGGTTTATCAATCGGCCCTAGCAACTTCTGTCTATGAAGTCGGCCCTGACGATTGTTCAAAGAGGGACAACTTTTCAAGGCAAACTGTTGATTAGTGACTTCGATAATCGACTACTGATCATCAGACGCTCACATCAAGTTGGACTTTCTAATATGGCTATATAATTATTAATCTTCTATTATCTTATATATAGTCATATGTATGTAGCTAGTCCTTTAATGCTTAAGTCCCAACCGAAATCTATAAATAGAAAGTTAAGGATATGGTTAGGCTTCGTTTGGGTTGGCTTTGTTACTGCTTTCTGAAGCATATTTTTAGTATAGTTTTTTTTTTTTTTAGTTTAAGAATTTTTTGTACTAAAAAGATGCTTTTGAAAGCAATAAGAAAGCCATCCCACATGAATCATTAGTTTATGTAATTTTCTGTAATCAAATATATTTTATAGAAATCCAAGGCTCCATACTCTAGCATTCTTCTTCTCTCTCTATTTTTATGATATTCTCAGTATAATTGGGTGTAATTCATAGATATTTTTAAATCCAATAAATATAATTAAGAA
>NW_021530967.1:0-223 GCF_001605985.2 Dendrobium catenatum | reverse complement strand
ACTCTCCTCTACCCGACCCCCTTTAGGTATAGGAATATTTGTTATATATATATATATATTTATTTCCTTTTATTATTATGATATTTTTATTATTAATTATTTTTAATTATAATTAACTTATAAAATAATTATAATTAATTAGAAATTAATTATGATTTTTTATAATTAGTTTATATTAATTATAGTTAATTATTTTGATTATTAATTAACTATAATTAATTCT
>NW_021530966.1:0-265 GCF_001605985.2 Dendrobium catenatum | reverse complement strand
TCTCGAATCATAAGAGGAAGCTCAGAATAGAAGAGACGATGCGATGATAAAGCAAACATCACATCACTGTATTATATATATAAAAAATAGCAAGATAATTCCCTATTAAACTTAGGGATACAAAAACAAGTGTTATTCTACTCCAACGTACAAAAAACCTTAAAGAAAATAGCATACATGGCTATAAAGCAAAACGAAAGTTACGAACGACATTACACATAACAAGCTGTGACATCAATCTACTACTGATAGTATTTGCGAAGGT
>NW_021530965.1:0-264 GCF_001605985.2 Dendrobium catenatum | reverse complement strand
TCTCGATAGGACTTCCCTGAAAATCAAATAGGGGGAACTCACTTTCTGATAAGGCTTCACATTCGACATCTTCTTGAGTAGTCAACTCGGGAAGGTCGGTTTGATTAACATCAAGATTTATCTTTTCAGGAATTTGATTTAAAACAGGAGAGTCATCAATTTACATTTGAGATTCATGGTCAATCATCAAGACAGAAGCAGAAGGATATTTTTTATTCATCTTTTGAGCCTTCGCCTTTGATGGGGCAAAGTAAAAGTCAGATA
>NW_021530964.1:0-375 GCF_001605985.2 Dendrobium catenatum | reverse complement strand
ATTATCTGGGTGTTCCTCTTTATAAGGGAATAAAGAAGTCTTTTTCTTTGATGATTTAATTTCTGTGGTCCAGAATAGACTGTCTTCTTAGGATTCTAATTTCTTAAGCTTTGGTGGCCACCTTATTCTTATTAAAAGTGTTCTTTGCTCTATTCCAATTTATAATTTTCAAACTCTTCTTCCTACTACGATTGTGTGGTATAGAATTGATAGAATTTTTAATAAGTTTTTTTTAGAAAGGTTTTGTGAATAGTTTTAAGCTTCATTGGTCATCATGGGGTAAATGTTATGGACTTTATAAGAAGGGACTTTAGGATGTAAGACTATGTTTGATTTGTCTTATGCTTTTTATTACAAACTTTGGTACAACCTTAG
>NW_021530963.1:0-439 GCF_001605985.2 Dendrobium catenatum | reverse complement strand
CAGTCTGATCATGTGGACCTGAAATATCAGTAGATATGGCAATCGTAGAGAGATAAGAGTGTTTGTTATCATCAAAATCATAATTCATGAAAACAGATCCGTAACAATCTACCTCTTTTTAATGCTGGCAAACATTACAAGTTGAATTTGTAAAAAGAAAATCATGTTCTCCTGATCTCCCCCTCACTAAAATTAAAATTTAAAAAATACGGGAAATCAAAATATTTTTTTTGTTTTTAATTTTTGAAAGAGAAAATAAGATACAAATATAATAATACGTTCTCCCCCTTTGACATTATCAAAAAGAGAAGGGGCACGAAAGAAAATCTTCTTTTTTTTTTAAATGAGAGAGTTACCTCTTAATTTTAATGAAAAACTTAGTAAGTGATGGATTCACAATGCATAATCCAGTAAAGGTAAGAAATTTAGAAATTATTAA
>NW_021530962.1:0-533 GCF_001605985.2 Dendrobium catenatum | reverse complement strand
AAGGGGATATTTCTCCCTAGTTGTTGTCTACCTTAGTTGCTACTAATTCCAAAAAGAAGAATATCACAATCTTGGAAAAGAAAAAAAAATATATTTATGAAAGAAAGGATATATTAATTGAATCTAAAGTTTTTAAATAAGATTTTTTTTTTTTTTAATGAAGGCCACCTTAACCTAATGGTTGGGAGTTTTGGGTCCCATCATAAAAGTTATAGGTTGGAACTCTCATGTATTTTTGTGTGTGTTTGAGATTAAATTTGCTTTAAATCCTTTAAAAAAAAATTTTTCATTCGATTTTTATAGCATTTAATTAAATTTACGAATAAGTTTTTAATGATAGGGATATTTATGTTATTACAATTAAATTGATATAGATCTACTAAAAATGATAACTATACTATGCAAAATGCATTAAGACGAGCTTTAAAGTTGTTAAAATTGCAGCTAAAATTAGCGCAATATATGATTTTAAAACTATTATATTTCAATAAAAATTGAAATAACTTTAAAATTCATTATTATGCATTTGTTAT
>NW_021530961.1:0-256 GCF_001605985.2 Dendrobium catenatum | reverse complement strand
TGTATTTTTAGATTACTCATGTGAAGATTATTTAAAATAATCAAGTTCTCTTCCGACACTTGGAGAGTGTGAACAGCTGAAGGTTCTCTTCCTACACTTGGAGAGTGGGAAAGGATGAGGGTTCTCTGCCTACACATGGAAGGTGTGAATGAATGAAGGTTCTCTGCTTACACTTGGAGAGTGTGAACAGCTGATGGTTCTCTGCCGACACTTGGAGGGTATAAAAGGATGACGGTTCTCTACCGCAACGGGTAGT
>NW_021530960.1:0-303 GCF_001605985.2 Dendrobium catenatum | reverse complement strand
ATTCTGATGCATCCCTTTGTTCATGCTGATCATCTTGATCAGACCAACCAAATAATCTCAAGGCATCACCAATCTCTGGATCATTCATATCATCCTCTGTTACCTCTAAATTGTCATCAATAGGTAGATCATCCGAGGCACTAAGAAAGTGTTCAAAGTTTGCACCAACATCAAGATCATTATCTAACATTAGATCATCTTGATTGTCATTGCCCATATTCTGTATTAAAGTATAGAGCTCATCCTCCGAATCTGAAGCCTCAACCAGAAACTCCTGCTCTTCAAGCTGCTTTTCCAATATCT
>NW_021530959.1:0-237 GCF_001605985.2 Dendrobium catenatum | reverse complement strand
AAGTTATCATGTTCAAGATCGTCCCGTACGATCGAAACTCGTCCCGAACGATTTTACTTAAAAGCCTTGAAACCTATGATGCACCGACACTTCTTCTCAAAGAGGCGTGCAGTGTCCGACATCGTGTCTGACACGACACTCGTCTGACACTCCGCCGACACGTGTCGGACACGCCGAAAACGTGTCCGATTAAAAAAATATTAAAAACAAATTGAACACATGTATCTTAAATATTTT
>NW_021530958.1:0-259 GCF_001605985.2 Dendrobium catenatum | reverse complement strand
ACATTTATATGTTTTTCACACAAACTTATAGCATGAAAAAAAATTTCTTCAACGCCTTTGATAAGAATATAACCAAATTAGTAAAGCTATAATAAAATCTTTATATTCATAAATATTTCTTTGAGTATTAAAGAAGGCATGCAAGAAATAATTTCATACCTCATATCATCTTATCAAATTTTCTCCTATATTGAGTATAGAATAGCAACAAAGCATTACAAAGTCATAGAAAATCAATGCGCAAAGTTATTAGCCAAAC
>NW_021530957.1:0-322 GCF_001605985.2 Dendrobium catenatum | reverse complement strand
CTTCCTTTTGTTTTGTTTATAATATATCTAATCCATCGGCTCTTAGGTTTCACTTCAAAAGTTTAAATTTTAGCGAGCTTTTGAATTTTTTAAGGTCATGTAATCTTATTTTTATTTAACATGTAGACTCCAATAGTGAATTTTATCCAAAAGATATATTGTCGATAAATCATTCTCGATAATCAAACAGTAATCAAATAGTAAGATATTATGAATTGAATTTTCACCTTCAATTGAATCTTTTAATCAAACAAAATAGAAAAAGCTAGGTTGTCCAACTCTAAGATCTGGTGGTTGGATCCAATAATTGTCATGTACCATC
>NW_021530956.1:0-548 GCF_001605985.2 Dendrobium catenatum | reverse complement strand
TCGACTCCTATTGATCCACATAGAAGGATTGGATTCAAACTTGAATTCACTTGCCGACCCGCGCAGCATCCTTAGACGTTACATGTGTACTTATAACACGCTCACCGGGGCCCATGCGTGTGTTTGGGGGGGCATTTTGTAATTATACCATGTATACTCCTTTTTATATGCTTAGGAGGATCGGGTTCAAATTTAATAACCCACACAGCATCCCTAGATGTCACGTGTGTACCAATAACACGCTCGTCGGGGCCCATTCGGGTGTTTAATTATATATACACCTTTGTGTACCTATGTGTATACAAACTATAGTGCATGTGTGGGGGTATTTTGAAAGTATTTGTAGAAACCTTCTGTCCGCTTGTATAGAAGTTGCGGATCCGGCGGCATTGCGTAGCAGCTTCTAAATAGAGTTGTTTTGCTGCTTTATATTGGTAGACTGTCATGCACTAATTGCTGCTTTATGCAAGTGGATCATAGTGCACTAACGAATTTCCTACTTTTGTCATTAGTTTCTTTGTATGTTGATTGAATCTCCTATATTTGCT
>NW_021530955.1:0-313 GCF_001605985.2 Dendrobium catenatum | reverse complement strand
TTAGCCAAGTCTTTGTGGTGGAGACAGATGCTTCAGGATATGGGCTGGGAGCAGTGTTGATGCAGAACCACCAGCCAATAGCCTACTTCAGTCAAGTACTTTCAACCAGGGCTAGATTGAAGTCAGTGTATGAAAGAGAATTGATGGCCATTATCTTGGCTATTCAAAAGTGGCGGCCATATCTCTTGGGAAGGCACTTTATCGTGCGGACAGATCAGAGGAGCCTGAAGTATTTGCTAGAGCAAAGGATGGTAACTGAAGAGCATCAGAGGTGGTTATCCAAACTACTAGGCTATGACTTCGAGATTCAGTA
>NW_021530954.1:0-375 GCF_001605985.2 Dendrobium catenatum | reverse complement strand
GTAGCAGTACCAGACGACCCTCCGCTCCTCCTGGAGTCAACGGATCCAGAACCAGCTATAAATCTCCTCTTCCCAGAGGAACCACTGCCAGAAGTCTCACCTCCAAATCTCTTCCTACTCGCAGTCCACCGCTGCTGAGTAGCCATCAGGTCATTCTCAATCAGACGAGCTCGCTCCACAAGCTCAGAGAAATCAGTAATCCTGAATGGTATCAGAGGCTGCCTCAACGTGTCTCGTAATCCTCTCAGGAATCTGTAGCACCTCTCAGCAGAAGTGCTGACCAGCTGCGGAGCGTACCGGGCTAAGGCAGTAAACTCAGCCTCGTACTGCATCACAGTCTTGCTCCCCTAAACCAGTCTCAGAAAACTCTCCTGC
>NW_021530953.1:0-288 GCF_001605985.2 Dendrobium catenatum | reverse complement strand
ATCCCCTCGCATAGTTTTCTCGAGCCCCTCTTTCTGATTTCTTCTGATCTTCTACCAACTGTGCCAGCTCCATGGTCTTCCATAGGTTCCCCAGCTCCAACACTTTGACTGTCATCCGTATCTCAGGTTTAAGCCCCTTCATGAAGTTTCCTTCCATGGCTGACTCTGAAATATGATCCAATCTGCTAGCCAAGTACTCAAACCTGTCCTGATAATCTAACATAGTCCCCTCCAGAGTCAAGACAAAGAATTGCTCATAGAAGTCTCCTCCTGCATCGGCTCGAAAAC
>NW_021530952.1:0-206 GCF_001605985.2 Dendrobium catenatum | reverse complement strand
ATTTTTTGAAATGCAAATAGCACTAGTATTATCACAAAAAATTGGTATAATGCCTATAGTTAATCCTAAATCAATCAATTATTATTTTAACGAAAGTATTTATGCCACACAACTTCCTAGTGTAATGTATTCTGCTTTTGTAGTAGATAGGGCCACTAAATTTTGTTTCCTACAAGACCATGAAACTAATGAATTTCCAATGAATT
>NW_021530951.1:0-5896 GCF_001605985.2 Dendrobium catenatum | reverse complement strand
TATATTTGCTTGTTTTCTTGAATCTACTAGTGAAATATAATTGCTCTATTGGTTTTTATACAAGTTTTCTCTCAGATTTCCTCTATTTTCCACTGTTTCTGGCTGTTTTACTGCTGTGAACAGCAGTTTTCCCTGCTGTGGTACTTGATCTTGGTTAGGTTTGCTTGTGCATACAAGTATTTTCTATCAAATTGGTATCAGAGCATCGATTGGGGACCTTAGGCGGCTGAAATCCTGATTTTTCAGCGAACTTTTGGCTTCCTGAAGTGAGTTACTTGAGATCCATTGGGAAAAACGATGGCCGGAAAGAAGGTAGAAGTCTTGGAAGGCGAAGTCTGACAATTGAAATCCGATTTGGAGGGAAGATTTTTCAATTTTCAAAATCAAATCACCACCAACAATGAAAGTTTGGAGGGAAAGTTCACCGTGATGGAAGAAATGTTTAAAAGATTACTTGAGATGAAGACAAATCCGACGACATCGGAAGTAAGAGAGACCACCGGAGGCCATGTCGGAGGAGGATATCCGAACCTGTTTAGGGGGAGGAGAAATCCGAAAGTGGAGATCCTTTAGGGAGAAGACGACATGCCACCTCTAGAGCCACTTTCTAGAGAGGAGATGAGTATAGGAAATGACCGAAGAAGTGCTGTTTCGGAGGGAGAAGGGAATATTTTCATCGCCGAGGGGTTGATTTTGAAGGGAGAAGAGGGGAATATGAGGAAGGGTTCGGGTATAATCGCTGGAGGGAAGATCGTGATAGTTGGGGAGCACCTCATCTTCGAGGAATGGGAGGCTATCAAGGATTCAGGGGAAACGGGGGAGACTCACGGGCGAGGAAGCTGAAGATGCCCGTCTTTGAGGGGGAAGACGGCCATGGCTGGATCTACAAGGTGGAGCGTTACTTCGCTGTCAACGGGTTGACAGAGGAAGAAAAGCTGACGACGGCGAGATTGTGTTTGGAAGGAAAAACCTTAGCCTGATATCAATGGCGTGATAGGAGGGAGCCCATTCGGAGCTGGAGAGAGTTCAAAGATTGCTAATTGGAGCGTTTTTGGGCCGATGGGGGAGGAGACTTCTATGAGTAATTCTTTGCTTTGACTCAGGAGGGGACTATGGAAGACTACCGGGACAAGTTCGAGTACTTGGCTACAGATTGGATCACATTTCAGAGTCAGCCCTGGAAGGAAACTTCATGAAGGGGCTAAAACTAGAGATCCGAACAACAGTCAGGGTGTTGGAGCCAAGGAACCTAGGAAAGGCTATGGAGCTGGCGCAATTGGTGGAAGATCAGAAGAAATCAGAAAGAGGAGCCCGAGGAAACTATTCTGGAGGATCATACAAGATGACTACCACTTTCCTACCATTAAAAGGGGCAGCGCCAAGGAGTCTGAAGGAAGCGTCAAAGGAGAAAACTGGAGGGGGAAATGGGGGACAATTCAAAAAGCTGACAGAGAAGGAGATGCAGGACAAGAGGGCGAAGGGGTTGTGCTTTTGATGTGATAAGAAGTACATGCCGGGGCATAGGTGCAATGACTGAACTCTTCAGGTTCTCCTTATCTGTGAAGACGAGGAAGACGAAGAAGACGAGGAGGGAGGTGGGAGCAGATCAGAAGAGGAGGAGAAGTTGCACCTGGATGTGGCAGAAGTCTCTCTGAACTCCATAGTGAGATTCACTCCGAGTCACACTATGAAAGTGAAAGGAGAGATAGCTGACCGTGAGGTGGTGGTGCTGATTGATAGTGGGGCGACCCACAATTTCATTTCCAACCAAATCGTTGAGCTGTTGGGGATGGAGTTGGTGGATACAGGAGGCTATGGGGTGATGATGGGCAAGGGAAAGGTGAAAATGGGTAGAGGAGTTTGTAGAGGGGTGGTGCTGAAGATTCAGGAGATCCAGGTGAGGGAGGACTTCCTTCCTTGGAATTGGGGAGCACTGACGTCATCCTGGGGATGAAGTGGCTGCAAACATTGGGGGAGACCAAGATCAATTGGGGTATACTGAGGATGGAGTTGGTGGTGGGAGGAAGGAGGATGATTCAGGGTGATGCCGGGCTGATCAAGGCAGGGGTTTCTCTCAAATCCCTAATCAGAACCATTCAGGAGGAGGGAGGAGGCTACTTAGTGGAGTTGCAACGCTTGGAAGGGGTCAGATTAGAGGAAGAAGGCAATGTTCCCAGTACAGTTCAGTCGCTCATACACCAGTTCAGTGAGGTCTTTCAACCTCCCCAAGGGTTACCTCCACAGAGGGAGTTGGAGCATACCATTACGTTGAAAGAAGGGGAGACACGATCAGCGTCCGCCCTTACCTTTAACCACAGATTCAGAAAGATGATTGAGAAGTTGATCTGGAAAATGTTGGAGGCAGGGATCATCTGACTTAGGAACAACTCTTTTTCTAGTCCAGTTCTCCTGGTCAAGAAGGATGGGAATTAGAGATTTTGTGTGGATTACAGGGCTTTGAATAAAGGCACTGTACCAGACAAGTTCCCAATTCCAGTGATTAATGAGCTTCTAAATGAGCTACATGGAACAGTGGTGTTTTCCAAGCTGGACTTAAAATTCGGATATCACCAGATCAGAATGAGGGAGGCAGATGTTCCAAAGACAGCATTCAGGACACATGAAGGGCATTATGAATTTTTGGTAATGCCTTTTGGATTGACTAACGCTCCTGCTACGTTTCAGTCCTTGATGAACAAGGTGTTCAAGCAGTACCTCAGGAAGTTTGTCCTAGTTTTCTTTGACGACATTTTGGTATACAACAAGACTGGGGAAGAGCACTTGGAGCAATTTAGAAGGGGCTTAGAAGTACTGCAGGAGCACCAACTGAGAGCCAATATGAAGAAATGTAGTTTTGCTCAGTCCAATGTGAAATAGTTGGGACACGTGGTATCCCAAGGAGTGGCGGCGGACCAAACCAAAATTGAAGCAATGCAAAAGCAACCACTACCTAGGAACATAAGAGAGTTGAGGGGTTTCCTATGATTGATTGGCTATTACAGGAAGTTTGTGAAGGGGTATGGTATCATTGTATGGTCTTTGACTGAGCAGTTGAAGAAAGACAACTTTTCTTGGGGAGATGCAGCGACCAGGCTTTCGAGATGTTGAAGAAAGCCAGGAACAGTACTGTTCCTGTTCTAGCTCTTCCAGATTTCAGCCAGGCCTTTGTTGTAGAGACCGATGCATCAGGATATGGGTTGGGAGCAATGTTGATGCAGAACCATAGGCTTGTAGCATACTTCAGTCAAGTGCTATCAACTAGGGCAAGACTGAAGTCATTGTACGAGAGGGAACTAATGGCGATTGTCTTGGCCATTCAGAAGTGGCGCCCCTATCTTTTGGGTCGACATTTCATTTTCCGAACTAATAAGAGGAGTTTAAAGTACCTCTTGGAGCAAAGGATGGTGACTGAGGAGCATCAGCGGTGGGTATCCAAACTTTTGGGATACTATTTCGAGATCTAGTACAGGCCTGGTTTGGAAAATACAGCAATGGATGCCCTATCCAGATGCGTGGGGAGCTCCAGGAGTTAGCTCTGTTTGTACCCTTGATGGTCGACTGGGGGGCCATCAAGGAAGAAAGCCTATTAGACGAGGAATTGGGAAAGATTAGGGAGGGTTTGAGAAAGGATAAGAATAGCCACCCTGGTTACTGCATACTATTGTATTAAGGGAGGTTTGTGATGCCAGGAACCTCCATACATATCCCCCACTTGTTGCAGGAGTTCCACGACAGTGCAGTTGGAGGCTATTCAGGAGTTCAAAAGACATACAGGAGGCTAGTAGCGGAGCTCTATTAGAAGGGGATGCATAAAGATGTGGAGGAGTTGGTGGCGAGGTGTGAAGTATGCCAAAGAAACAAATACATGGCCATGGCTCCAGGAAGATTGCTACAACCATTGACACTTCCAAACAAAGTTTGGGAGGAGGTGACAATGGACTTCATCGACGGATTACCACGATCAGAAGGATACACTGTCATCATGGTGGTGGTGGACAAACTTAGTAAGTATGCACACTTTATCCTCTTGCGACATCCCTACATCGCGGTATCAGTGGCAGTAGCTTTTATCAGGGAAGTGGTTAGATTACATGGGTTGCCTGAATCAATTGTGTCCGATAGAGACAAAGTGTTTCTTAGTCAGTTTTGGAAGGAATTGTTCAGAATGCAGGGTACTGTTCTCAAGAGAAGTACTGCCTAACATCCTCAGACAGATGGACAAATGGAGGTGGTAAACCGGAGCTTGGAGATATATTTGAGGTGTTTTGCTTCAGAAACACCACGGAAGTGGGCTAAATGGTTATCATGGGTTGAGTACTGGTACAACACCTCGTACCATTCTGCTTCTCAGATGACCCCGTTCAAAGTGTTGTATGGGAGGGACCCCCCACACATAGTGCACTATGGGAGAGGAAGTACACCTATCTCTTCAATTAAACAATAGCTAGAGGAAACAGACCTGGTGTTGGAGGAATTGAAGAGACATTTGGGAAGCACAACAAATCATGAAGAAGCGAGCAGATACACACAGGAGAGACATACAATATGAAGTGGGGGAGAAGGTGTACTTGAAGCTAAGGCCCTACAGGCAAAAATCAGTGGCTAATAGGAGAAGCGAGAAATTGACCCCGAGATACTTTGGTCCTTATGAGATCTTGGGGAAGATTGGAGCAGTGACATATTTTCTGAAGTTATCATCCTCCACTACCATACACTCGATGTTTCATGTGTCACAGCTGAGGAAAGCACTAAGAGAGCATGCAGCTAGTGCTGAATTACTAGCATCATTGACAGAGGATTTGGAGGTGGTCATGGAACCCGTGGAGCTGGAAGGGGTAAGGTTGGATAAAAAGGGAAACAAAGAGGTGTTGATCAAATGAAAGGATCTTCTCGACTACGAGACCACTTGGGAGCTCTATGAGATGGTGAATCAGCAATTCCCATACTTTGACCTTGAGGACAAGGTGAATCTTTGGGAGGGGAGTAATGTTACGCTTGGACTGGTCCCAGCTGAACCGGTCCGGTTCTACACCCGGAGGCCCAAGCTGGGTGGAAATCAGGCAGAAAGGGGGGGGGGGGGTTGGCCCAAGCAATGAATGTATTAAACTTTGGGAGGGAAAATTTGAATGAAGGGGCTGTTTAGGGATTTTTAATTAGTCCTTTTGCTTTAATTAGCTGGATGGTGTGAGTTTGGGTTTCATCTTGAATTTGAATGTATTTTTGAGATCTAGGGTTTCTTGCATTGGGCTCTTGGCATTGCCGGAGATTTGGAAAGTTATTCCTTCCTCTCGAATTGAAGGAAATTATATCTTTGTTTGTTTTCTTGAATCTACTAGTGAAATACAATTGCTCTATTGGTTTTCCTACAAGTTTTTTCACAGATTTCCTCTGTTTTCCACTGTTTCTGCTGTTTTACTGCTGTGAACAGCAGTTCTCCCTGCTGTGGTACTTGATCTTGGTTAGGTTTGCTTGTGCATACAAGTATTTCCTATCAGGTAGCTCTCCAAGCTCTTCTAGTAATGAAGGTTTCTTAATTTTTAGCAGCTCTGGCTCGATTGATTTTTGGGAAGAAGTGCTTTTAATCATTTCTTCAGTGAATTCACATTGCGATCTCGCTGGTCCTGTTGTATTTAATTCCTGTATGCCTTACATAAAGCTTTTGTTATCAGGCCTTTGCAAGAAGATTAGGTAATTTTTTTTTGCTCTTGCTTGACGTGTATTGCTTGAAACTACGCTTCAGGCAATTGATTCCCATAGGTACTTCATGCGGTTTTAGAAACTAAAACTCATTCGATCATGCATCTCGCCAATTTAGTTTCTGCTTATTGTGACTAATTGTTTTTGCTAATCTTGCTAGCTTGTTCCCTCGGGAGTCTGTTAGACCGGTCCACTGGAC
>NW_021530950.1:0-230 GCF_001605985.2 Dendrobium catenatum | reverse complement strand
ATTACTATGATTTGCCTAATGTTTTAATTTTATTTGCAAAATTTATTTCAATCACTTTCAAAGCTAAATTATCAAAGGATTATCATATGACTATTTGCATTTCAGGTCTTTCTTTCTTCTTCACTTTTTGCTGTTGTCAAAAAGGGGGAGAAATTGTTTATTCGTATGTGCTTTTGTTTCGTATGTGTTTTCGTTTTATGTGTTTTTGTTTTGTTTTGATGTGTTCTTGT
>NW_021530949.1:0-247 GCF_001605985.2 Dendrobium catenatum | reverse complement strand
TGGCCTATATATAGGCTTAGTCATTGTATTTGAGTTTAATTTTTTTTATGAATGAAAATTTGCCTCTTATGCTCTCTTTGTGAGTTCAACCCTCCTCGATCTCTTAGTGAGTTCGTCGGAGAAGATAAATCTCTTTGTGAGTTCTAGATTTTTTCGCCAAAATATTTTTGTCTTCAAGAGTTCTAAATTTTCGCCAAGCTATTTTCGTGGAGATCCGGATTGAAGATAATTGAGGTGAGTGGATTAT
>NW_021530948.1:0-318 GCF_001605985.2 Dendrobium catenatum | reverse complement strand
ATCTTCTTTTATTTCCCCATTTAAAAAGGCACTCTTCACATCCATTTGAAAAAACTTAAATCCTTTATAACAGGCAAAGGCTAATAGCACTCTAATGGCTTCCAATCTAGCTACAGGGGCAAAAGATTACTTAGGTGCTTACTCCCCTTCACCAAATTTTCTACTCCACTTGTAATCTCTCCAACATCATCATCTTCTACTCCATGTTTCTTAGGATCAGACTCATCAAAAACTACATGGGTTGTCTCTTTCACCATCAAAGTTCTTTTGTTAAACACCCAAAAAGACTTCCCAACACTAGAATATCCCAAGAATACT
>NW_021530947.1:0-311 GCF_001605985.2 Dendrobium catenatum | reverse complement strand
GATAGAACACATATACTTATTAAATGGTAGATACAATTAGGAGGTGGAAATGATAGAATTAGGTAACATTAATATTGTTTAGTTTTCTAATATTAATAAAATTAATTAAATTTGATGCGACTCAAAATTAACAGCTATGGTAATAATGGATAAAGGATAAAGAAGAGAGAATTCATGTCATCCTAGCTAGGTTAGGTTTCTAATATCATCAACAAAAAATTAATCTTCTACAAAAAGATGCAAAAAATGACTTAAATCACCAATAAGATTATTTTAGGATGACATGATAATATGATATCATATTGATGAAC
>NW_021530946.1:0-368 GCF_001605985.2 Dendrobium catenatum | reverse complement strand
AAGCATAGAGGAGGTGCGATTGGAACATAGAGCTATATTTTTTGAAAGCTAGTGGTGTCTTTAAGCTGGTTGTTCTAAATATTTATTTCCTCACCACATAACAAGGAGTATAGAATGTCTAAGCTTATTGAGTTGAGATATGTGTGAATGGTAGTTTTGAAGGGTTTGTAGATAGAGGGAAGGACATTCAAGATGTATAGTATAATATCATCATAGTCTATGTGGGAGCTGACAGCAGCAATGTTGTTTACTAGTGACATGATTAGAGCAAGGTATGTGTCATGGAGCGATCTCTCATATGGATTTGGTGAAGCTCATTTTTGAGATAAATGACATGAGACCTATTATTGGGTTGTATTCTTCTTTCC
>NW_021530945.1:0-246 GCF_001605985.2 Dendrobium catenatum | reverse complement strand
CTTATTTTCTTATAATTTATTTATTTTTTTATATTTTTGTGATAATAAATACTTTTTCATAATCAATTGCTACAAAAGATGTTATTTAATTTTAAAAAAAATTATAATATTCATAACAATTTTCAATTTTTTTTTACCTTTTCATAATCGATTATAATCATATAAAGCTATTTTAAAGGACAATTGCAGCCCCAAATGGATTCTATATTGTGGGTGGCTATGGGCACTTCTTTTATACATTTTTAA
>NW_021530944.1:0-209 GCF_001605985.2 Dendrobium catenatum | reverse complement strand
TATATATAATTCATATTATAGATTTATATTTTTGTAATTTCATACTTAATTATTTGTTTTAGATTTTCCATTTTTATTATTATCATTTAATTTCATTTTAAGAGAGAAGTTTTAGAACTTTAAAAATTACAACTAATTATATTCTATTTGAATGATTATAAATATATAAATAATTATAAAATTAAGAATTTTAAAAATTAATATAATCA
>NW_021530943.1:0-205 GCF_001605985.2 Dendrobium catenatum | reverse complement strand
ATTGAGAATTTCTTCTACAGGTACATCTCTATTCAGTAAGAAGACGAGTTTCCCAGCCATTTGAGTGTTTGATTTCCTGGAATTAAGAAAGTGATTTGAATTAATGTTTTGAAGTGACATTTGAGTTTTGAATTTGATTGATTTTATTCAAAATTTATAACTCAATCATGTTCAGTTTACACTAAACACGATGGTTTATAAAATT
>NW_021530942.1:0-1483 GCF_001605985.2 Dendrobium catenatum | reverse complement strand
ATTTAATATGACACAATGGAGAAAAAGGATTCATGTAACCGACCCCACGTAGTGGGATAAATGCTTGATGTTGTTGTTGTTCTACTTCTTTCACTTCATGACCATTAGATTCTGCTCCTTAAAAAAAAATGCCTCACTAAATGTTGACCAACAATTTACTATATATAAAAAAATCCTCATACTCTGGCCATTCAAATTATGAAATTAAGGCAAGCAAAAAACATTCTGAAGGGACCAATATCATAATTTTTAACTTTCATCGTGAAGGAGCAATAAACCCTGTAATCTCATGCCACAAAAGAACACAGCCATTTCTTGCAATATAAACATATTTCTAGAAAGAAAGTTAGATTTCCTTTTAGCTGTAAAAAACATTAAAGGAAATACCTGCATATTTTGCATAAGCATGATCAAAGTAATATGTGCAGTTCCGTTCAGGGCTAGAGTATGGAGGACCAAGAACATCAAGGAACGCACACGCAGTCTTGGCAGTAAAGCAATGCATGTTTCCTCCAGAAGATGGGTATAGTATGGAGGTCTCACATGGAGCAGTAAATACTGCATCAGTCTTCACTTTTGCCAATCTTTCACCTGATGGCAAAACTACTACAAGTCCACAAAGAGACAAACTTCAATGATTAATACAAAGCATTTGAAAGTTGTTATAAGATTTAACACAAAAAGAAATGGAAAGAAGCATACAACATGGTTTCTTTGTTGTTAAATTCACTAGAAATTACCACGACAAGGTTCAATGGAATCTTGGGAAACCGCAACCCAGTCAAAGGATTTAATGTGCATGGAGCCAAACAAAATTTTACTGAAGACTGTCATTCCCGGGTGATTATGTAAAGGTATGACAGCATTTGGAGGCAAGCAGAAGATGCCAATCTGTAGTGAGGAATAGATATATTGAGCAAGGTTCCCAACACAGTTTCACTGATAAGGTAATTTACTCAAACCATGGAAGAGAATGTATCATACCGAGAATTCATCACAGGTATAAACATGGAGGTATGTTATGGGAGAAGGCCTCCTGGCATCAATGTTCTTAAAAAATGGAAGCTTTGGGGATAGGCCGACATCTTCCGGTTTCAGACGATCTGCATAATAAATGACTAGAAGTATCAAAATAAACTTCTAAATTTTGATAAGCTTCAATTTATAAAATTCATTCGCCAAACTATTGAAGCTAAACAAAACTATAGCATTTGCAATTGTATTATATGACTTGAATCTAAGAATTCAACTAATTCAGAAAACTCGTACTGTAAGATGAGAAATGGGGATAAGCGGTACCCAAAGCACAAAAAAGATAGCACGACTCTAACCTAAGCTCGCTTGCTAAATCCCTACCATCAGGGAATGAATTCAACCTCATAATCAAACCTAAGAAAGTAAGAAAAATAACCTTCTTCAATATCCTTATAATTTTTCCCTGCCCCAAACTAGGGGTGTCAATTTCGGGTCACGGGTCGGGTTC
>NW_021530941.1:0-388 GCF_001605985.2 Dendrobium catenatum | reverse complement strand
CACTCTAACTTTGAACTTCAACTCCCTTGCTTCCAAAATGCTTCGGAGATGGGAGCTTCGGTTGGTTTCTTCATCTGCATACTGACTTATTTATAGCTACTGAAGAAGTATTGGATCTAGCAATATAATGAAAAATGAAATAATTTAACTTAAATCAAGGCTTTTAAAATTGGACCGGACCGGCCGGTTCAACCGGCGAACCGGCCGACCAACAGGTTACGGTTCAAAATAAAACCTATTTCGCTGAAAACCGGTGTCGAACCGGCGGTGCCGGTTTTCTTTAACCGGTCTGTTTGCTAAAAAAAACGGACGGTGATTTGCTCGCTCGGGATTCCAACGCGGATGCCATTACATCCCATCCGCTTTGAATGGCCACGCAGTCTTCGCC
>NW_021530940.1:0-379 GCF_001605985.2 Dendrobium catenatum | reverse complement strand
GGTCTGGGGTAGTTTTGGTTTGTTTGGCTTTTTATTGAGTTGTTTTTGTGATAGTTTTCTGGATTTTTTCTGGATTTCTGTATGGATCAGCCAGACCCAGACATGACTGACGGACAGAGTGCCAGTCAGGCAGCACCAGTGGGGAGTACAGCCCCTATGGCCGGTGCTTATACGCTGTCTCAGTTTGCTACACTCATTTCTCAGATGATGAGCGAGACTTAGAGCAGAGCTTCTACCATCAGATCTGAGGACATTGATAGACATCTGCAGTTGTTTTTGAGGTTGAAACCTTCGAGGTTTGAGGGCGCTGTTGAGCCCAGAGCTGCTGAGGAGTGGTTGAGAAGAGTGGAGAAGACCTTCGACGGCATGCAGTGTCCGT
>NW_021530939.1:0-243 GCF_001605985.2 Dendrobium catenatum | reverse complement strand
GGTATTGAGTTTTGAAATGATGGTATTCCTCGTTATTGTTTGGTATTGCTCGGTATTTCTCATTTTTTGGCGCGATTTTAGTTCCGACCGGACGTAGCTCTACGTCCGGTCGTATGACCTAATAATTGTTCCTGAAATTGACATATTTTTTATAAAATTTACATCATTACATTTCATATAAATATTATAATAGTCATCATATTCATACAAATAATACTTCTCTTATGTATAATACATTAATAT
>NW_021530938.1:0-288 GCF_001605985.2 Dendrobium catenatum | reverse complement strand
CATGTAAATTAGAAGGTAGTGTGCATGCATTGAAAATACAAAATTTAATTATTAAAATAAAAATAAATCTTTATAATGTTAATTAAAATCATACAAGAAAAACAAAACGCCTCCAAAACTTGAAAAGTTTCATAATACACCATCACAACATGCATTCAAAATTAGGAAGAGACCATAAGCCTCATAAATTAGTAAATCCCTTTCTTGGAATTAGATGTTTCTCTTACGGCATGCTAGGACACGTCTGTTGTAAATTTGGAACCAAATACTATGATTTTGATGATAACA
>NW_021530937.1:0-1084 GCF_001605985.2 Dendrobium catenatum | reverse complement strand
ATTTAATTGCTTTAAATCTTGATTAATAATTATTTATGATTATCATAATTAGTTATTAATTAATTATAATTAATTTCTCTTGATTGTAATTGGTTGTCAATATATAAGTGTTTCCCTCGCCTCAATATGCATGTTAACTCCTTCGTTGGTCCACTTGCGATATATAAAATTCTAACCTAAAAAGTTCGCTCTCGAGACTTGCGACGAGCCGACAAACCTCCCTACGTGCTCATATAGCACAGGGGGAAGGAAAACCGGTGCGACGCTTGCGACTAGGTGGGCAATCTCTAGAGTGCTCATGTAGTGTGAGAGGGACGAAAGCTAAGTACCCATATATGAGAAAATAATTGTGCTCTTTTTAATAGGTGCCAAAGACCCTTAAGCGCTCATGTAGCATCGCGGGGATTGAAGAAAGTGCCGCTGCGGTGTCACCCAACTTCTACCTGAAGGGCTTATGTAGCGTGGAGGGGAAGGCTGCCTCTTGGTTTTTCCCCTAAACAGGGGAAACACCAAGAGGCTGCTGAAATATGAATTGAAAATATATAAGTAATTGGGACTTGAACTTGCAAAATTGATTATATGGGATATGCTTTAGAACTCAAGTGACTAATTAAAATTTGAATTTAATTGAAATGAGAACTTGACTTGAATAAATGCAGAAAACTTGAAAATGAATAGTATGCAACTCAAACAAATTACAATGAACTTGATTTGAATCAAATGATAAGGACTCTAACATACAAGGGGCCTGAATAGAGTTTAAGCAACTGAATAGGGGACTTGAATATATCTGAGCAACATAGAGCTTGAACATTACATTGTATAAATTACAACAAGTTGGACTAGAACTTGAACATTAAATAAACAATAGATAACCTGAATTGTTCAAATGAATGTTGGCAATCAAGCAATACTCATGATGAATGAACTCTCAATGCATGCAAGTGATGAATGATGAAGTCAAAATGGCTCAAAGTATTCAACCAAGTTAGCAGACAAATGAGAGCAGGTGACACATATGTTAATCCTACAAATCAATTGAACATCATGTTGCAACCCGTGACCCCGAGTTTGAGATTTTGAT
>NW_021530936.1:0-261 GCF_001605985.2 Dendrobium catenatum | reverse complement strand
GAGAGAATAGAAAATGTTAATATTTGGATGTCATAGCATGCTTTTCATTAGTCAACTTTATTGGAAGATTTGTTCATCTCATTGTAAGGAATCATTATCCTATTTATAAGTCTAATATCTTAATATTTTGAGATTTTTTTTGATCTTTTGCATTTCTGTTACTAAAAAATGAGAATAATTTTGTATTGATGAAATTTTTATCACATAATTTTTTATATATTATAGAAATTGAGATTGTAAATTTTTAGTGTATTTATTTGA
>NW_021530935.1:0-218 GCF_001605985.2 Dendrobium catenatum | reverse complement strand
CGTGAGTTTGGCGTGAAAATGAGAGAGGGGGGCGGTTGGGAGAGAGTATGAGGGTTTAGGGTTAAGTGAGGGGTAGTTTAGGTATTTTTTGGATTTTTTTATTTAGAAAAAATTATTTTCTTATTTAAAACCTCTCTTTTTCTCCCTCTTTTTCCAAAACTCTTTAATTAGATTGCACAAAAATAAAAAAAAATTTTAATTTTGCATCGAGTTGGTCG
>NW_021530934.1:0-227 GCF_001605985.2 Dendrobium catenatum | reverse complement strand
CGCCTCGTAAATAGGAGTATCCGTGCAACATAGGCTTACAATGTCATAAATATTTGAAGATTTTTTTATTTCATTCATTTTGCATTCAAATAAAGAAAGTATATGAAGATTTCTGGATCTTATTAGTTCAGCATTTAAGTAAAAGGATACAATCACATATTAAATATATATAATTATTTTTACCATATTATTGTTCTTATTTTAACATTAGAAACAAAGCCAATGTA
>NW_021530933.1:0-309 GCF_001605985.2 Dendrobium catenatum | reverse complement strand
TCTCCGCATTGCTATGGGAGCAAAAAGAGAGACACTAGTGGTAATAGTGCAATATCTGAAGTGGGAGACTTCAGGGAGTGGATGTAGGTCATGTTAGACCGAACAACTATAAATCTTTGTGTCTTTTTATTTCCGCTGCTTTTAATTTCTATCATTTTATTTATCTGTGGTTAAAAAATTATTTTTGAAAAATCTAAAAACAATCTACTCAGTTTGATAAAATGGTTTGGAACTTTTGAATTACAATAAAGAGGCAAATTTTTAAAAGTAACAATTCACCCCCCCCCCTCTTGGTTAACCTTTGGAACA
>NW_021530932.1:0-372 GCF_001605985.2 Dendrobium catenatum | reverse complement strand
GCTATTAAAAACATTTATAGTGCTGTAAATAAACTCATCCACAAGATTTTTTTTCATTTCATTAAAATATATATCTGCATTATAATACATGATTATCAAACAGAAGCTACAAAATTGAAAAAAAAACTATTTATAATTATACAAAAATTAAAATAAAAAAATACCAATAAACTGAGATATGATCATGAATTGTCAATCAACAAGCTCATTCCTTTTCTCAGATCCTGAAAATCAGATGCAAAACTACAAAGAGCCACAACCATCCCAGCAGGCCACATAAATAAATCTAAAATTTTAATTTTTTTTATCAAACATTGTGTTGAATATTTAAAAGACACTACAGGAAAAACGTCATTTTCCGGCGGCAATATT
>NW_021530931.1:0-628 GCF_001605985.2 Dendrobium catenatum | reverse complement strand
AATCTCAGCCTTTAAATCTCTTTTAAATCATGAATCGGTCATGGTCTTTGATTTAAATTGAGAGATAATTAAATTAGATCATTTCCAACCAACCCCCACGATCCATCTCCCTCTCATTTTTCAAAAAAAACTGGATCGCACAACCACCCCAACTCCCTGCACTTCTGAAATCCTTAAGCCCTCATCTGCCTTCCTCACTCTCTCATTCTCACACCTCACAGAAAATACAATCTCCCGATCTCCCTCTCAGTTCACGTAAGAAGCTCAGTCAGCCCGTCCCTATCTTTCACGTGAGAAGCCTCCAGGCCGTCCTCTTCTCCTTCTATTTCACACAGTTATCCCAGAACAGTTCGCAAGGTCCTCCCTCCCTGCAGTTCGGAACTCTTCCCAGTACATACGAAAGCCTCTCTATTTTCCTCTCCAGTTTACAAACGAACTCCATCCTTTCTCACGCTCCATTCGCAAACTGCACTTTCTCTCTCACGTGAAGCCTCCACGAACTGCTCTCTCTCCCAACCATTTCGCAAACCACACTCTCTTCCTCTCTCTCAACAGTTCACACAGCACGCTCGGCTCCTCACTCTCTCAATTCATGAAGCCGAACATAACCTCCCCACTCTCTGGATCT
>NW_021530930.1:0-844 GCF_001605985.2 Dendrobium catenatum | reverse complement strand
AAGAGGGATATTTCTCCTCTCGAATAAAGCCTGCATCAATCAATTTCTTAACTTCGGTTATCACTTGTTGTTCAATTTCTAAGTGCATGCATCATGGGGCTTGTTTGGCAGGGATTATGTCAGGTTGAATTTCAAGTTTGTGAATTGCTATTTCTGTAGATAATCCGGGCATTTCTTCATAACTCCAAGCGAAGCAATCCTTAAACTCTGAAAGTAACTTGACTAAGTTATTTGACTCATCCTCATTCAATAAGGAACTTATGAACGTTGGACGTGGATTTTCTTCGTTTCCAAGGTTAACTTCTTTTAGCTCGTCAATAGTTGATTGGATTTCCTCCTCAAGTTCAGGAGGTGCTTCCTTAACTGAAAGTCATCCGAATCATCTAAAGTTTCTAAGCAAAATTCATTAAGATTTTCAATGTCATTTACAAAAAGATGATCAGATCCTACATTGTTAGTTATTACTAAGCAATAATCATCATCATCAAATGGACAAACAGTATTAAAGCCTAGTTCTGCTTTTGACTTTGGTTTATGGAATTCCGTATTCTAAAGACTTTCAAAGGACTGAGCTTGACGTTTAGTCCAAGTAGATGGTGCAAGACCTTGCTCATTTAAATTTTTAACATAATAAGGATACCAATCAAAAGGGAGTTCCACTATTTCATTCATAAAAGGATCATCAATGTGTACACCAGTTTCAACATTTTTGCTAGAAGAAGGAATAAACTTAGCAGTTTTACAATCATCGCTAAAAGCAGGTGAAACTTTAACTGCCAACCTGGCTACACTATCTTGCGATAGTGAGGTTAAAGCTAAAGTCTTCACATATCCTTTAAGTCTT
>NW_021530929.1:0-235 GCF_001605985.2 Dendrobium catenatum | reverse complement strand
ATTTATACGAATGTTTTTTTTTTTTTTTAACTAGAAATTGAAAAAGGGAAAGTCCGGTGACTCAGTGAGTATTATATTCTACAGAAAAAGTGATTTTTAATGGTAATTTATATGCTTTCTGTATACTGCATTGAACATTTAAATTCTTAAAATTGGTAGGCATTAGCCATAGGAATTAATTAATTTAATTCAACTAGTTTAATTAAAATTAATCAAGAATATAATATAATTAATA
>NW_021530928.1:0-294 GCF_001605985.2 Dendrobium catenatum | reverse complement strand
TCCATAGAGATCATCCAGCAAACATGCCCAATCCAAAACCCAATCCAATGAGATAGTCTAAAAAGATGGAGAAAGCCAACAAATCCATAGCATCAGCAAGCAAAATTTCAATCCAAACCAGTAGAGTAAACATCTTCAGCAAACTGAAATAGAAAAGAACATAGCAACAAACAAAGACTTTCCAAAAACCAAAAGGGTTAAAAACAAATGAAGATACAATAACTGAAAAGTGGATGAAATACCGAACCTGATAACAAAAAGTACAACAAAGGATAACAGAAAGTACAACATGAT
>NW_021530927.1:0-371 GCF_001605985.2 Dendrobium catenatum | reverse complement strand
CAGATACTACAGAAACTAAATTTGGTTGCTCAGGCCCATAATGATCAAGTCGGATTCTATATGATACATACTATTAGAATGGTAACATTTTTTCTGACTGACATTACCTATTTTGGTCTACTTTCAATTATCTCAGGTGGCTCAAGCATGAATAAAGATAGGAGAAGGCAAGCAAAGTATCCTAAAAATACTAGCTCATGCGCAGCTAAAGTTGTAATCATGTTATATTCCATCATAAAAATAGAAACAATTCTAGAATTCAAACTCAAAGAACCATTTGAAATGTAATCAAATGGAGATTAAATGCTACTGAATCAAATAACATGCCATGATAAAAAAAAACTCGTGTGGTGATATGATTCTAACTAATC
>NW_021530926.1:0-291 GCF_001605985.2 Dendrobium catenatum | reverse complement strand
CTCCACCGCCTCCTCCACCTCCATGTATAGAACCACCATCACCTACTGCATCACCACCCCCTCCTCAATCACCGCCACCATCTCCCATACCTTACTTTCCACCATCATCGCCATCACCCCCTCCACCTTCACCACCTTACTCTTCACCTCCACCTCCTTCATGGTCCCCCCCACCACCATATCACTTTGAATCCCCACCTCCTCCCTCTCCCTCACCACCTCCACCCTACTACCATCATGAATCCCCTCCCCCACCTTATCCATCACCACCACCGCCATACCATTATGAAT
>NW_021530925.1:0-442 GCF_001605985.2 Dendrobium catenatum | reverse complement strand
AACATTCGGTTAGAGAACTTGTAGCCTTTGAAATACTATGGAAAACAAAATTTGTAGACTCACTACGTTGTGTAGACAATATTCCAAGGTTAAAGCAATCTTTGTTGAAAGTTGTAGACCACCTATCCCTTATTTTGTACAGATCATTTAACCACTGATGGTTGTGTAAGTCTCCTTCGCTAATCATCTCATTCCACAAACTATCAAATTCCTCCGCTGAATCACACTTGTTGAAGCAACTATAAAAAAGGCCTTTAACTTTATTGTTACTATTAAAACACCAAACTTTCGAAGGAGCCTTCTTGTGTATATGCCATTGGCACAACCGATGTCTTGTATTAGGGAATACAAGCTCTATCTCCCTTACCATTGCTTGATCCTGATCAGTGAATATAGTAATTGGAAGTTTATTATCCATAATTCTTAAAAAGGTTTGAAATAA
>NW_021530924.1:0-290 GCF_001605985.2 Dendrobium catenatum | reverse complement strand
TCAGAATATCAGACGAATCCTTTCACTATTTGATTCTAGGGCATCACAGTTAAACCCACCAAAATCACCTTCTGCTCCTTCTCTCAGGCCGCCTCCACCACGGCCATTCTTCTCTTCTCTGGCGAACCGAACGCGCTTTATATTTAAATGCTCTAAAGTTTTGATTTCCTATCTTCCGTTCGCGCGACTGTCTTCTTTTTAACTGTCTTCGGTTCGCCTCCTCTAAGATCAACCGTCAAAAAAACCCAAAACACCCATCAAGGAATTGGACGGGGAAGACGAGTTGAGCT
>NW_021530923.1:0-264 GCF_001605985.2 Dendrobium catenatum | reverse complement strand
ATTCTGACCCTAATTTTGACTGGGCTACGACCAACCATTTTTTCGCAAGTCAAATGCTCACTTTCACATGGGCGAGACTAGAACCTTGCTCAAAGATGCTAGGATCATCCAACATGTCCTTCACACTTCAATAATTCTAAGGGCTGGTGATCGTGTCCACATTACTCTGCTTCTTTCGATCACCACCTTTTATATTTTAGCCCATCATGAATTCAATGATATCGATTTGATCTTTCATTATATTGAGCATTTAACCACCATTCG
>NW_021530922.1:0-516 GCF_001605985.2 Dendrobium catenatum | reverse complement strand
GAGCGGGTGGGCGGCCGTCAATGATCCACTCGGAGTCAGGACGTTGTTTGTCGATGACGTGTATGAGAGTCGGGAGGATCCGGTCCAAGTAAGCTCCAACGGTGTCATCGTCAGAATAAAATCCCGCGTCGAAGAAAGGCGATTGTCGGACGTCGAGATTGCCGTGGACGTCTAATACAAGCCCCCATTTAAGCTCGGGGTCCGCCATGCATGGTGGTAAGGGGTGATGAGGACAAAGAGGGGAGAGGAGAGAGCAAAAACGTGAGCTCGTGGAGGAAGGAGAGTCACGGGTAGGAGAGGGGCTTGGGGCGGGTGGGGCTGTGGGGGAGAAAAGCTAGAATATTTCAGATTTTTGGAATTGGCGTCCTTCTAATTTAAATTTTAGAATTTGAATTTGAAATTAGCATTAGGAGGGAAGGGGTTAATGAGGTATTAAAGATGATAAACAAAAAAAAGGAAAAGAGAAAAGGCCCATTAATGGGGCCGGCCATGTGGTGAGGGAGAGGGATTTTAGAA
>NW_021530921.1:0-524 GCF_001605985.2 Dendrobium catenatum | reverse complement strand
AGCTAGATTTTAACTACGGTTTGACCAAATTGTTGATTTTTTGAAAAATTACAAATTTATGAAATTTAATATTTTTAATAAATATTAGACATTATTATGAGTTGAATGCAAGTGAGTTTGGTCAATTTTGATTTTTTATGAATTAGTTAGGAGGGTTTGAAGTTTTGACTATTTAATGGATTTTTTTAAATTGTTTAATTAGAGGCCTCACTTGGGATTTTGTTCCAAATGAACTCTCAACTCCTTGAAATCAACTCCAAAGGTCAGTAATGACCTAAGGAGAGATTCCCAAGTGTTTGGGAAATTTTTGGAATTTTTAATTATTATTAATGCATTAAATTAATAAAATATTAATTTTCACTTAAAATTAAATTAAGGTTTAAATTACTGTCAAATCAAGGGGCTTTCAATTTTCATGAGTTAAGGTTTGAATTCTGGTCAGTTAGAGGGGTTATAAGTATTTTTGGGTTTAAATTTGATTTATTACATTTTCTAGAAGGTTTTAATGCTTAATTAAAGGTTTA
>NW_021530920.1:0-245 GCF_001605985.2 Dendrobium catenatum | reverse complement strand
TTATCATAAGTCAAATCTAAAACCTCTACTTTTCTAACCTAGTCATCGAAAAGCCAACGTTTTATATAACCAAACCATCTAAGGTGACTCTCTCTAATCTTATCTTCTACTAGAGCTACTCCAACCTTTTCATGTATATGCTCATTTCGTATCCTATCTCTAAGAGAAAAATAATCATAATAGAGAAAAAAATATATACATCAATATATTTTTTATTATTAGGAGTTCTAATGACAGTATCTTTT
>NW_021530919.1:0-272 GCF_001605985.2 Dendrobium catenatum | reverse complement strand
CTCTCTCTTTCTCTCCTCAAGGCCTTCTTAGGTCAAGAAAGCAACCAAAGGTCTCTCAAAATATTGAACAAGAGCTCTTAAATAGAAGAACTTCAAAGGAGCTCATTAATTGCAAGTTGCCGACAATATCGTCCAGGTACATATGTACATCGGCCTGATCGATCAGTACAAATCTCAGAAGATCGGCCAGAGCATTGCCCTGAATGCAAAACTGGACGATTTAAAATTGGCTTGGTCGTCCAGGCTGATCTCACGATCGTCCCGGCCGATCA
>NW_021530918.1:0-398 GCF_001605985.2 Dendrobium catenatum | reverse complement strand
ATAAGGATCTTAAAATTAGTAAACCATTAGAGATTTTGTATATGGATCTTTTTGAATCAGTTGGAACTGTGAGTCTAAGAGGGAAGGTATATGGATTTGTGATTGTAGATAATTACTCAAGATTCACATGAGTTAGATTTCTATTTCATAAGAGTGAATCATTTGAGGAATTTAGAAAGTTTTCGACTTGGATTCAAAGAAAACTTGGGTGTGAAATTATTTCTATACAAAGTGATAATGGAGGAAAATTTGAAAATGATAGATTTGAGAAATTTTGTAAGGAGAAAGGAATTGATCACAACTTTTCTGCACCTATAACCCCTCAGCAGAATGGGATAGTAGAAAGGAAAAACAGAACATTGATAGAAGCCGCCCGAGCAATGTTGGCAGAATACTCA
>NW_021530917.1:0-247 GCF_001605985.2 Dendrobium catenatum | reverse complement strand
CTGCATCACAAAAAATTCATAGTGTCCCTCGTGAGTTCGAAAAGCTTCCTTTTAAGTGTCTTCTAGTTGTATTTGGATTTGATGGTATCTGGATTTCAAATCTATCATGGAAAATATCACAGATTCATGCAACTTATATTGTTTGGTATTGTTTTCTCATTTAGGACATGGTAGTCTATGCAAAATCTCCAGCTCTCATCCTTCTTCATCAAAAAAATAAGACTAGAGAAGGGGTTCATATTGGACT
>NW_021530916.1:0-254 GCF_001605985.2 Dendrobium catenatum | reverse complement strand
GTCTTAAAAGATTTTTTTTGTCGTAATTTTATTAATTCTAAGCGTCTTTGCCCATCCACTACCAAATTTTTTTTTTGCCCACCCTAAAAAAAAGATGGATCCGCTCCTGCATTTATTAAACGAGTTGGGTTCAAGTTGACTAGATTCGGGTCGAGTCAATTTTAGATTAAACCCAAATCCGACCCAACAACCTATTTTGACACCTTACTTTTTCTGATCATTTATGTTAAAAATTGTCTTCTGTGTAATGTGAA
>NW_021530915.1:0-246 GCF_001605985.2 Dendrobium catenatum | reverse complement strand
CCCTCCCTCTTAGTTAGCCTTGGGACAATTCAATAAGGTCTAACAACCTACTTAAACTTTTAAGTGGTATTAGAGCCTATTTTAAAAATTAAAGTTTAGATTACTTTTGAAAAATGATCATAGCTACTTTTGGAAACCAAAATACTCTAGAAGGATATCACTAGACCACCTTTATTCGATAAAATTCCTTTTGATTTTTGGAAAACTCGCATTTATACTTTTCTACAATCACTTAACTATCGTATG
>NW_021530914.1:0-218 GCF_001605985.2 Dendrobium catenatum | reverse complement strand
TGGTGCTAAGCTAATAGCCTCGTAGGCCTGGGTTACCAAGTAGCAATCGGGGTTAATTAAGTTATTTTAAATTGGATGGAATTAAAGGGAAGAATTAATATTAGGGGAATTGATTACTAATTTTAATGGGTTGGTTGAGAATTTTAATAACCTATTAAAAGGATTTTAGAGGATGGAGAAGTAATGGGTTTTAGGGGGTTATCCGGATACGTTAACTA
>NW_021530913.1:0-241 GCF_001605985.2 Dendrobium catenatum | reverse complement strand
CTTATTTCCATGGAGACCTTCTTAATCATGAGCAATATACCTATAGATGAAGCCCAACTTATTTTTGACTACCTTTATGGGCTTTCTGAAATTGACCATGTAGAACATAAAAGAAAGAGGAATATTGATTTAGGACACTTAGTTTCCTATGTTATGTAAAAGAAGTATAACTTGGTTCATCCTGATCAAGAATATAAAGAACCACTCTATTACAATGACGGATCATTTAGAGCGATCTTCA
>NW_021530912.1:0-467 GCF_001605985.2 Dendrobium catenatum | reverse complement strand
TATTGAGGAAAAATTATTCTGTGCGGACCCGAATGGCGTCCGAAGACCAATAAAAATGCACCACATCATCCTTTTACTGTGCTGCGGCTCGGTACTGCTCGGTACAGTGGCATCCGGTCGTAGAGCTGTGTCCGACGTCCGCACAGAATAATTTTTCCTGAGGAAAAATTATTATTAAATATACAAATAAATCATAACAAAACTTTAAATTTATGAAGAATGCCAAAATAAATTTGAAAATCATAAGAAATTTTGAAATTTTTATTGTTTTCTCTCGTCCCCTGCTCAAATCTCCTCTTCTATGTCATACAAAATCCCATTGAGGGTATAACGAAGATCAAAGTTTTTAATTAGGTTCTCATTTTCTTTAAAATAAAGGCTTAAAAGAATCTAATATTTAGTATGAAGGAAATAATGCTTTGTAGTTGAGTTAAAGTTATCTTAATATTTTGCCTTTTGAGACCTTA
>NW_021530911.1:0-1449 GCF_001605985.2 Dendrobium catenatum | reverse complement strand
AAGTAAGCCAACAAAAACTGAGGCAAAACAAAGTAAAATAGAGACATTTACAGCCCACATAAGTCAAATGCTAGCAAAAATGATTATAGATAATGTAAGCCAACAAAAGTAAACAAAGGACAAGTCTGTCTGGCCGGGACTGAGTGCTAGCAAAAATGATTATAGATAATGATTGAACTTGTCTTTTGGTTGCCTGTAAATCGTAGGAAAGGAGATGGCAGGTGTCAACATCATTCATGGGCCAAACATTTGTCAATCAAAAAACCCACAAAGCATCGCCAGCAGCAGAAAGGCAACTTATCATTCACATAACACGAATAAATCGAGCAGCAAAAGATTGCTACCAGCGATTCCAGGCACTTGCAGCCCACAAAATAAGCAAGAAAAAATAATGAACCAGCCACAATGTCCAACTTTGATATGACAGTAACCCCAGGCAGCCAAGGCAAAAAAAAAAAAAAAAATGGTCATATGTAAGTCAAATGCATCTTTTCTTTGATAATAATACCACTTTTCCATCTATCAAGCTTGAGATAAACGGCTCTAGAAATGTTCTTAGAGAGAGTGATAGCGCAAACAACCCTCTCATTAAATCTCTTTTTATTTCGTTCCTTCCAAAGAAAGTAGAATGTGGTGTGAAAGGTAAGAAAAATACCATTTTGAGGTTACGGTCAAGAGATAGACCGTCAATATGCTATAAGGCTTGAGACATGTTGGGTCTTAGGAAGAATTTCCTTAAATGTGGAATAAGTTTCGATAAGGTCTGAAAAGAGTAATCACATTCAAACATCAAGTGAGCTGAGTTTTCATGATGGGCTGGGCATAAAGTGCAGTAATGATCGGAGATGTGGATATTCCTTTTAGAAAGAGCTTCAACCATTTTAAGACCTCCTTTATATCTATTCCTTAACCAATAAGAAAGATGAGAAGCATTGTTGTAAATCTTAAGAATAGTCCCACAATTAAAAGCATTTCTCATTGCTTGAAAAGTGGCAATGCAAGACTCCCTTTGGAGTAAGGTCTAGTAATATTAGTCCAGGATATAAGGTGCAGGTGCTTGGATTGAGATTCACCATAATAGAGGAATTTAGAATAGAGTTTGCCAATAGCCTTGATAATGGATTTAGGGATGATAGATCCTCTTAACCAATAAGCCACCATGTTAGAAATAGTGAATTTGATGAATTGCTTCTTATCTGTAAAAGAAAGAAGTTTTGATTTTCAACCAAAAAGCAAGTTAATAACATTTTCAATCAATGGAGAGAAATCAGTGAGCTTAATTCTGCCCAAAGAAATAAGTAGACCTAAATAAGAGATTTTGGTGGCAGTATTTTGAATGTTGAGACCAAGTGATATAGAAGAAGCATTAGGAACAAGTGGGGAAATAAGGAGTGAACTTTTATGCAAGTTGAGTGTTGACCTCGATTTTGCCCAGATTTGAGCCCGAAC
>NW_021530910.1:0-615 GCF_001605985.2 Dendrobium catenatum | reverse complement strand
CCTCTCTTAAACTCCACCCTTTCCTCTCTCCCTTTCATGCTCTCTCTTCAAGTTTCCTCTAGAAGATTGAAGCTTCAATGGCTGCCAAAGACCCATACTAAGAGCCATGTAAAAGTTTAAATAGAAGAGCTCCAAACAAGATCATTAATTGTAACTTGACAACTTTATCGTCCAGAATGATAAAAATATCATATTGTACGATCAGTATAAAATAAGCTCAATCAGCCAAGATGATTTGGGATGATCAGAAGGTTTTTGTTCATATTATCCAGGCTGATAGTATATCATCTTGTATGATTAGTACAAATCAACACATATTGTCTAGAGCATCACCCTGAATAGAAGCTATATGATATGTGATCATCCAGGAATAAATAAGGTTTTTAAAATGATCGTCCAGGCCGATTTAGCGATCTTCCACGATAATGTGATCATATCAATCAATCCTTAATTGCTTTCCTTAATTATCAGATTAATTTAGGCATACTTGTGTTGCATCATATAGGATGATGTCCTGGATGATATCTAAAAATAAATAATACCTAAATAGATCTGGCGGCTGATTCTTTTTGAATTGAACCTATCATCCCGGCCGATATAAATATTATCCAGGAT
>NW_021530909.1:0-330 GCF_001605985.2 Dendrobium catenatum | reverse complement strand
TGCCCCTGTAGCTAGACTTGAAGCAATTAGGGTTTTATTAGCCTTTGTCTGTTTTAAAGGTTTTAAATTATTTCAAATGGATATCAAAAGTGCCTTTTTAAATGGGGTAATTGAAGAAGATGTTTTTGTAGAATAACCTCCAAGCTTTGAAAATTCAAATACTCAAATCATATTTTCAAGTTAAAAAAGGCATTATATGGATTGAAATAGGCACCTAGGGCTTGATATGAGAGGTTGAGCAACTTCCTACTTGAAAGATCTTTTGAAAAAGAAAGTGTGGATACAACTCTCTTATTAAAGAAATTTGGAAAGGATATACTCATTGTTCAA
>NW_021530908.1:0-347 GCF_001605985.2 Dendrobium catenatum | reverse complement strand
CGCAGCTAGCGAGCTCCTGTATGGCTTCCGATCAAAATGTCAGACTCCCGATCCTTTCAGTCGGCGAGCTTCTGCAGTTGCTTCCGATCAAATGGACATAACTTCCGATCCTACTGGAACGGAAGTCGTCGAATGGCGAAGTCGAACTGCTGCGAAGAAGCCGGAGAGGGAGAGAGATCGAGAGAGAGAGAGGGCAGGAGCAGAGGAAGCGTTAGCGGGCGTTCAGAGAGGCCGAAGACCTCGTTGCCTCGAGGCTTTTAACGACTCAAAACGAGTCGTTCGGCGATCGTGGGGAGAAATGAAGCGAGGCATGGCATCGGTCGTGCGCGACGTGCGAAGTTCGGCGC
>NW_021530907.1:0-391 GCF_001605985.2 Dendrobium catenatum | reverse complement strand
CTATCAAAATGAACGATTGGATGTTGCTACAGTATTAGATTTTAACAGGATTGTGGAAGTTTTTGAAGATTTGTTCTATGTTTGATTTATCTTTCAACAACCATAGCCAAGCACATAGGTATTATCATCAATAAAAGTGATAAATCTGTGCTTGGAATAAATGTTTGGAGATCTAGTTGGTTCTCAAATATCTTTATGCATTAGTGAAACATATTTGGTAACTTTATATGATTTAGGCTTGAATAAATATTTTGAGAATCTTTAGTGCATGGCAAGTTTACAGATTTCACAATAAAGGCATCTTTATTTTCAAATAATGAAGAAAATGAAATTTAAGACACAAAAATCAGGATCATCATCTTATAATTTCATAACATATATTGATCTTTTT
>NW_021530906.1:0-326 GCF_001605985.2 Dendrobium catenatum | reverse complement strand
CAAGGATGACATCCGTACTCCCCAATTCTAAGAGAAGAAAGTCTTCCTTTACATGGATCCCTTGAATCTTCAATACTACTCCTCGACAGACACCTCGACCCATCTCCACCTTCACGGTGCCCATCATTACTCCGTAACCTCCGGTATCCACTAGCTCCATCCCCAACACATCTACAATCTGGGTGGAAATGGGTACAAGATCACTACTGAGTTTAGAGAGACTTCTGCTACATACAGATGCAACTTCTCATCCTCCTCCACCTCGGGGTCATTCCCAGCTCGCTCTTCGTGTTATATCCAAAATTTCAGGTATGTTAAAATTCTCA
>NW_021530905.1:0-232 GCF_001605985.2 Dendrobium catenatum | reverse complement strand
TATATATATATATATATATAATTAAAACAGCTAGGTAGTTCATATGTATATTGATATAAACTATAAGTACTTCAACTATACTATTACACATAAAAATAAAATTCAAAATCAACCTAAAATATTAAGCATGTAGATATTCTTTGGGAAAGAGATTCTTCAAACTCCAATATAGTAATTACTTCAAACAATATAAATTAATTGCAAGTGTCACTGGAGCTGCATTGGGAAAAAG
>NW_021530904.1:0-504 GCF_001605985.2 Dendrobium catenatum | reverse complement strand
TTGTGAGGGGATTCACAAGGATTGCTTCAAGGATCGCTCTGCTTCTTCTACCTTTAGAATTTCTCATCCGTGGAAGGGTCAATAGAGGTAAGGATTAAGCAACTGATAGTGGTTCTCTGCCAACTTCAGGAGGAAGCAAAAGGAGATAAGTTCTCTGCCTTGTCGGGGTGGAAAAAAGAAGTTCTTTATAAAGGCTTATCCGCCTAGTTGTGGGGGCTAAAGGAGAGTCACGAATGTAGTGCAATACTCGGAGGGTGCCTCCGGGGAGTGGATGTAGGTCATGTTGACCGAACCATTATAAATTTATGTGTTCTTATTTCTTGCTTCCGCACTTTAATTTCCACACTTATTTTTCTTATCGTGTGATTTTGGTTTATGTGATTTTACTTTTTTGTGAAAAGAATTTCTAAAATACCCATTCACCCCCCCTCTTGGTTAGCTTGGGCCAGTTCTATAGGGCTTAACATCCCCAACAAACTTTTAAGTGGTATCAGAGCATCTTTC
>NW_021530903.1:0-207 GCF_001605985.2 Dendrobium catenatum | reverse complement strand
AAATTACTTTAAGAAGCATTAAGAAAATTATCCCAAATGAAATCTTAGGCTTCATTTGGGGCGGCTTTCTTACTGTTTCTTAAAGTAGCTTTTTAGTACAAAAATAAAAAATTTTGTACTAGAATGTTGTTTTAAGAAGCAGTAAGAAAGCTATCTTATATAAAGCCTGACTTTCTTATTAGTTCTTAAAGCATCTTTTTAGTATTA
>NW_021530902.1:0-298 GCF_001605985.2 Dendrobium catenatum | reverse complement strand
AGTGCCTTTTTGAATGGTGTTATTGAAGAAGATGTTCTTGCAGACATTTTTACAAAATCTTTAGCCCTTGATACCTTCACTACTTTAAGAACAAGGCTAGGTGTTATTGATTTAAATGCTTAATCAAAATGTCTTTGCAACATTGATATTTATGTTTTTTGTTTTGTTTTTTGTTTTTGTGAAATCTTTTTGTGTGTTTTGAATGAATTTATTTTTGAGTGTAAGTTTTTGTTTTATGTTTTTCTGTGTTTTTAAATGTTTAGTTTGATTTTCTTTAATTAAAATTCAAAATTCAAAA
>NW_021530901.1:0-226 GCF_001605985.2 Dendrobium catenatum | reverse complement strand
ATAGTCGGTGGCCGGGCGTAAATCCGACGTTAGTTGCTGGCCAGGCGAAAGTCCGACGATAATTAATAGTCTGGTAGAAGTCCGGAGATAGTCGATGACCGGACAAAAATTATGGCAAAAGTCTGACGATGGTCGGTATGGGTGTCAATTTCGGGTCACAGGTCAGGTTCGGGTCGAACCCGAACTTACCCGGGTGAAGACGGTTTGATCCTAACCCGACCCTAAA
>NW_021530900.1:0-2630 GCF_001605985.2 Dendrobium catenatum | reverse complement strand
AAATGCTCAGAGTTATTAGATGAATATAAAATATATGTTAGATAATTTTTCTTTTAATTTAGCTTGAAGAAAAAATGAATGTAATGTAAAGCTTAATGATGAAGACGATCATAATGGAGGGCTATGGCAATGGGGCGGCGGCCGACAATGCGTGTTAGTGGGCTATGACCATGACAATGGCAACATGAGGCAGGCAACGAATAATAATGAGGCTAAATTATAAAAAGTAGCTTGTTTAACTCATACATACGTAGAAGAATCGTGTTTAAGAAAAAAATTAAAATGAGCAAAACCGGAGTATAGAAAACAGGTTTCTTAAGAAATCAGATGATGCAAATCTGGTTTCTTAAGAAATCGGATTACCAAATTCCGGTTTCATTAGAAACTAGGTTTTAATGTTTCTTTTTCTATTGAAAGCGGGTAATTATACTCTGGTTTCTATTACACCGGGTTATTATTTTCCAGTTTTGAATTCGTTATTTGGCATACTGGCTTTGCTCCTTTTTAAATTATCTCGTAAATATTATTTTTCTATGAATTAAACAAGTTCATGTTTATAATTTTCTCTTATAAAAAGAGAGAATTTACAATAAATTTGAAAATTGAACAAATTAAATATTTTCAAATACACAAATTGAGTTAAGAGATTTAAAATTTTAATTTACATTTCTTTAGCTTCAGACTAAGCACTATTGCCTTTAAAACCCTAATATAAAAATTATTTATGTTATTTTTGCTAGAAATTAAACAGGCCTTCAGGCTTATAATATGCAATAAAATTTTAAATTTGGAGAGTTATTTATCAAAAAAATTGCATAACAATACTTTATTGCTGTATAAATTTATTTTTATTTTTTAACCATTATCATCACTGAGCGTGGCATCCGAAGCTTGATCTTCTGCAGTGTTGCTGAGCGTGGGCAGCAAAACAATGATTGCTGCTTGAAAGCAACAGCATGGAAGTGCCTCAATTTTTTTTGGGGGAAGAAGTGCCTCAATCAACGGCCAGATTTTCATGATGTAAACCTCTAAGTGTGAATTGCCCTGATTAGAAAATAAATCGTTCAAGTTGTAATTAAATAAAAATTATTCAAGTTTGCAAGAGGTTGTACCCAGCGTATGCTTTTTGTTGATGATATTCTTCTTGTTGATAAGATTAGAGAGAGTTCGTTTGGGACGGCTTTTTTATTACTTTTTAAAACGGAGTTTTAGCACAAAAATTAAAATTAATTTTTGTGCTAAAACTCCGTTTTAAATTAATTTTTGTGCTAAAACTCCGTTTTAAGAAGCAATGAAAAAGCCGTCCCAAACGAAGCCTTAGAGTCTAAAGTCTTTCGTTTGAGTGGATCTAAAATTGAATATATATATATATATATAATTTTAGTAATAATAGATCTAGTGGGAGGATTGTGGCGATTAAGTCATTAATAAGAGCTCTCTTTTTAGATATCTTGGGTCTAGTGTTTAGAGTGATGGTGAAATAGATGGAGATATTATTAGTAGAATTTAAGTTGGATGGTTGAAGTGGAGGAATGTATTGGGCTTGTTGTGTGATAGAAAAGTCCCTCCCAAACTTCAGGGAAAATTCTATAAGATGGTAGTGAGACTTGCAATGTTTTATGGTACATAATGTTGGTCATTAAAAGAGAATCATAATATTAAGTGATGCAGTGATCAGAATGCTCACGTGAATCAATGACTTTACTCTTAAAGACATGATAAGAAATGAGCATATACATGAAAATGTTGGAGTAGCTCCAGTGGAAGATAAGATTAGAGATTGCTAACTTAAATGGTTTGGTCACATGAAATGACAGCCTTCTGATGACCTGATTAGGAAAGTATGTATTAGATTTGACTTATATTAAGAAAGATAGAGGTAGACCTAAAAAGTTTGGTTAGAAAATATTATAAGTGACATCTCTGATGAGAATTTGACTCTCAGCAAGGCACAAAGGAGAAAAAAAGATTTATGTAGCCGACCCCATATAGTGGAATAATGGCTTGTTATTGTTGTTATATGGTTTTTTTTAGAAAAAAAGAAAATTTTAGACGATTTTCAATAATATTTCTATTTATATATAATTTTAAATTGAATTTATTTTATTTAGGGATTGTTTGATTCACTAAAAAAGTAATGCATTGTAAAAAGAATATAGTGTTTTTGAAATACTTTAGTGTTACAAAAAATGTAGATGATTTCAAAATTTTTATTTGATATGAAGTAAAATGAATGCAATGTAAACTTCGAAAGTAGTGGTGATTGGTGACAGGTGATGATGGAGGGAAGAGGACGGCGATGGCCAATTCTAACAACACAGCTTGCTTGCTTTGCGATGAACAACTAGCCGAGTTCATAATACATAAAAATGAGCTAAAGAGTGAAAGATGAATTCACATATATTTTAAATTATATTCCCTTTTCACTCAATCAAACAACAATATTTTCAAAGCCTCTGCATTTGGAATACTGTACACCCACTTTACTTCCAGTGAAACAGTCCCTTAAATACAATCTTAAAAGCCTAGTACTATATAAAAGCCTACCTCTAACACTTATGTCTTTAGGTACTGTATTGTAAAACTACGTAATGATAGGTGACATTATGTATATATATATATATATATAT
>NW_021530899.1:0-217 GCF_001605985.2 Dendrobium catenatum | reverse complement strand
CGAATCCCCCTGTCTTGCTATTGGCCCTAAGCTTTCAAGTAGCAGTACCATTCTATGGTCTCTTTGCTTGACTTCCTTCCTTTCTGGAGTTAACGACTTCTTGTCTATGTCCGAATTTTTAGCCTATATAGCTTCCTTACAGCCTATAATATGGGGGGGGTGGATCAATAATAGGCCTTTCGCATAGAAACTACATATGAGGAAGATGCGGATATAC
>NW_021530898.1:0-441 GCF_001605985.2 Dendrobium catenatum | reverse complement strand
ATTGTCCCCTTACAAAAGGAGAACTTACGAGAGGATAAGCTTGTATAATATAACTTGAATTGACAACTGGATCTTATCTATATTTTGGGTTGATGTAGAAAATTAAAAATGTTAAATTTCATATATATTAAAGTGATGAATATGATTTGTTTATTGAGATACTATCATTTCTTAATTTCTACTAAACATTATTACTTTCCAATTATGGAACTACTAAATAGACTTTTGACTCTTTTCTTTGTTAATTTTGTAAGCTTATAAAATATTTTTTTAGAACGAAGATATATTATCATTTTTTTTCAATAAGGCCTCTATCGAGTGCAAATTTTCATTACATTTTGTCTCAAACAGTAGGCTCATTTCTTTGGTAAAAATTTTCCAAGCCTATATTGGATGTTTCCATCCAAGATTAATTTAAGTAAAATGCCAATTCACTTAATT
>NW_021530897.1:0-324 GCF_001605985.2 Dendrobium catenatum | reverse complement strand
TTGAGTTCATATTTGGATTATTAGATAGCATTATTGAAAATGTTGGAGAACATTTGGTTGTACAAATTGTGCCAGATAATGCAAGTTCTTATAAGGCTGCAGGTAATAAACTTATGGAGAAGAGAAAACATCTGTACTGAACTCCATGTGCTGCACATTGCATAGATCTGATTCTTGAGAAACTTGGGAAGCTACCTCAACATAAAAATGCACTCACTAAAGCTAAAAAAATAACCAAGTTTATTTACAATCACTCTTGAGTTCTAGCTCTTATGAGAAAATTTTCGAATAAAGAAATTCTAAGGCCAGCAGCAACAAGATTTG
>NW_021530896.1:0-277 GCF_001605985.2 Dendrobium catenatum | reverse complement strand
GTTATAAGGGGCCTGGATCCTATGAGATTCAGTTAGCGTCTGGGAAATCTGAAATGAGCTCAATATGAAATATATTCTGTTCCGGATCCGAGGAAATCTGTTTAGGTGCTATAAGCACTATATATGTATTCTGGTGCTATAAGCACATCTGTTCTGGTGCCGTGAGCACAAAGGCAGGCATAAGGGGCCTGAATCCTATGAGATTCAGTCAGTGTCTGGGAAGGGAGGCATAAGGGGCCAGAATCCGTAGAGATTCCATCAGTGTCAGGGCATTTAG
>NW_021530895.1:0-243 GCF_001605985.2 Dendrobium catenatum | reverse complement strand
CGCAAATCTCAAAAGAAGATCATTAAGATTCTTAGCACTGTCTATAGAAGCCACTCCAAAGACCAAGAGGTCATCTGCGAACAATAGATGACTACAGCTGAAATTTTTATGATTAAGACCAAGGAAAGGTATGTCAGCATCAGAATCAAGAGAATGGGAAAGTGCATCCATAATAACACAAAAAAGTAAAGGGGACAAAGGACAGCCTTGTCTCAGCCCTGATGTAGAGTTGAAAAAGCCCTC
>NW_021530894.1:0-308 GCF_001605985.2 Dendrobium catenatum | reverse complement strand
TTGGCTTGATTTGAAGACTTTGGCTTGGTTTGGGATAGCTTTCTTACTATTTTGTAATGTTGTTGGAGATAAAGTAACATTTTAAAATTATTGTAGAATTCAATTTTTTTGTTCAAATCATTTTTAAAAACTGTGAAAAAATAATTATCAAACAAAAATTATAATTGATATTTGAAAAACAAAGTAATAAGAAAGCTGTCACAAATGAAATTTAGTTTGACACGGCTTTATTGCTACTTCTCAAAACAATTTTTAGTACAAAAATTTTATTTTTTTGTACTTGATACATCATCAAAAAATTATATTGA
>NW_021530893.1:0-232 GCF_001605985.2 Dendrobium catenatum | reverse complement strand
TGTGTGGAAGAGGTCGAGAGAATCCACCAAGGATGTAGGACCTTTCCAAGGTTGTATGTCGGAGACTTCGCTCGACGACGTTAACCTATTTGGAAGAGGTCTTGAGAATCCACCAAGGATATAGGACCTTTCAGAGGTTGTATGTCGGAGACTTCTCTCGACGATGTTCACCTGTGTGGAAGAGGTCGAAAGAACCCACCAAGGATGTAGGACCTTTCCGAGGTTGTATGCC
>NW_021530892.1:0-209 GCF_001605985.2 Dendrobium catenatum | reverse complement strand
TTAGGGGGGTTATTATACCTAAGGCTTGTTGTAAACTCATTGATAGAATGTGTTCAAGATTTTTTGTATCATGGTTCTAACGAGGGAAAAAAATTACATCTTATTGCTTGTTTTTATCGTCGTATTAGTAAAATTGAATTTAAAGTGGTTTTAAAAAAATGAAGTATAAAATGTAGGACCCGATAATATTCTAATAAAAGTGTGAAAAT